>NC_056744.1:1282896299-1283026299 GCF_019279795.1 Protopterus annectens | reverse complement strand
ATTATGGCTCCTAGTTTGCAGTCATCTGCGAACTTCGTTAGCCAAAGACTTTCTGTCTTAGCCTGTACTTCAGAGAAGTAGATATCAAACAGGAGAGGACACAGGACTGAACCCTGTGGTGCTCCACTTGTCACTGGTCTGAAGTCGGATTTGGAGTCTGCTACTTTCACAGTGTGGCTTCTGTCAGTGAGCCAGTTGGCAACCCATCTTGTGACATAGGGATTTATACCTAGTTTAGTGAGTTTATCTATAATTCCAGAGTGGGGGATGGTGTTGAAAGCCTTGGCAAGATCTAGATAGGCTGTGTGAACCACCTCACCCTTGTCTACGGCTTTGGTGACTGCTTCAAAGAGGTCTATCAGGTTAAGGAGACATGATCTGCCTTTTACAAACCCGAACTGGGTGGGGTCCAGAGTTTGGAGATTACGAATGTCTTTGTTTATAAGTTCCATGATGATACGTTCCATGGCCTTGCAGACCAGGCTCATCAGGCTAATGGGGCAGTAGTTCCCGGGGTCTGGGGTGGCTCCCCCTTTGTGAAGTGGGATAACTGTCGCTGTGCACCATACAGTGGGCGCAAAGCCTGAGGTAAGGCTATGACTGAACATGGTGCTTAGGTGGGGTGCCAGTTCATTCTGTAGTTCATGTAGAATGGAGCCTGGGATGTTGTCTGGTCCCATGGATGCTGTGTTCTTGGCTTTGGAGAGTGTGGTTTTTACCTGTGCAGCCATGATTACAGGAACTTTGCATTCTTCCGGTATAGAGATGGGCTCTTCAGGGGGTGACAGGGGAGTAAAGTTAGCACTAAACCTATCTGCCAGGATGTTGGCAATATCAGTTGGGTCTGTATATTTAGTGCCATTGTCCTGTAACTCAGAGCAGATCTGAGTGTTGCCATTGGGATACTTGACATAGCCATAGAATGCTTTGTGGTTGTCTTTAGAATCAGTGGCAATTTTGTTTTTGTAACTAGCTTTGGAGGATTTTATCAGGGATTGCAGCTTCTTACTGAGGCTGACCAGGGAGCTCCTCCACTAATGGGATTTTACTCTCTTTTGCAACAGTTTCTTCCTTCTATTGTACAGTTTGTTTATGGCATGGGACCACCAGATTGGCTTCCTTTTTTTGGAAGATAGCATCTTGGTTCTGTTTGGGATAGCATGATCCATGCACTCATGTAAGTGCTTATAAAGTGCAATTGTGTAGGATTCAGTAGTCATAACTGTATTGTCCATCTGCATGGGTGTCATGAAGTTCACCACTTCTGTCTTAAGAAGCATGAAGTTGGCTTTGGAGAAATTTTTTACCATGGTTCCCTTAATGGGGGGTGGGGGCAGGATGTGGATATCTAGGGTAATTAGCTTATGGTTGAATCGGACGAATGAGGTGTTGACTTCAGGTGTGGAACACCGGTCACTCATGTTGGTAATGACTAGATCTAGGATATTGTTGCCCCTGGTGGAGATGTGGATAAGTTGATCCAGGGAATTGGAGTTTATGAATTCCAGAAAGCGTTGAGCGAAGGAGTTGGTACATGAGTAGTTTTCCCAGTTAATGGTGGGGTAGTTGAAATCGCCCATTATTAGGGTGTTTGGTTGAACCCTGATATTTTCCAGTACATCAAGAAAGGAAGAGTGGGAATCCTGGGGCATGGTGGGTGATCTGTAGCAAGCTACAATTTGGATTGCAGTTTTGCCCAGAGTTAGTTGCACTTGGATAACCTCGGCTGCATTATGCTGAGCAACTAGCCCGGAGGTGTGGATATCCTTAATGAATATGGACACACCTCCGCCTTTGGTGTTTCGGTCCAGGTTACATGGACAAAAAGTGTGGTATGAGTTATAGCCTGGTAGTGCTGGGGTGTTCTCTGGAGCCTAGAACCAGGTCTCAGTCACTGCACAGATATTGATGTTCACCATTTTAAGGAGTGCCTTGAGTGAGTGCATTTTGAGATTTAGACTTCTAGCATTGAGTAGCATCACCCTCAGTTTTTGCTTGCTTGTTCCTGTTACGGTGGTGAATTTGTCATTTGAACCTTGCCTAAAAAGGGCACTATAGGGGTGGCAAGAACCTTAGCCAGTATCCGGAATTCTAGGGGTGACAGGTGCAGGCCATTTCTGGCAAAGCATCGTGGTCTGTCGACCATGTCATTCCAGTCAGACAGATACTGGATCCCTTTAGAAATTCCAATCCCTTCGAGATACACGCTGTAGGGACCTAAACCTTATCACCACAATAAACAGAACATACTGAAGGGATAGATTCCTGTCCCAGAGACTTCCCATCCTCTGTCAAACAGAGCTCCTCACTAGCACTCTTCAAGTAAAATCTTGATGATTGGATGGGAAATAGGAAATTCACCCTGGGGATCACTTCTGTGGCTCTACTCGACAGGGGCACAAGAAAATACTTTTCTTGGGTGACGAAAGCCAGGGTACCTTTTTGGCTAGGCTTATATAGGCCCTAGGGCCAATAGTCTAGTACCTACCTATGAATCTATGTTGCAATACAAAAGAAAAAAAAACATTGCTTTTCTGATTTGTTTTCTGGGGTGATGAAATTGCTTTTTTCTAGAGTATTGTGGTTTTGTTTTATTCCTAAATTACTTGGTCTAAGATTCAGTGCAGACATGTTTTTCTTGTGTGTGTGTGTGTGTGTGTGTGTGTGTGTGTGTGTGTGTGTGTGTGTGTGTGTGTGTGTGTGTGTGTGTGTGTGTGTGTGTATGTGCATGAGTATGGCTGTGTGCATGTGTGTTTACATTTGTGTAGGCTCCATAATGGAAGTGTGTGTCCTGATAATGTCTCAACACTTCTAAATTAAAGTAAAATTAATCTAAAAGAACAGTGATTTTCAAATCTCACTGTAAATGCATAGAGGCTATACCCCCAAAATACTTCTTACTTACTTATACTAATACTGAGGTCACTATGCGGTGAAGTATGAAAACTACTTTATAATGCAGTAGTCTTACAGCCTGTATACCTCTTCCCTTTTGTAGTGAAAGTTCTGCTGTTCTGAAGATTGCACTTATAATCCTTTAATCCTCCATGGATACCTGGACAAAAGAAACTTGCTGGATGATTTTCTTAACTTGAAATAATAGTAGTGGGTTTATTTACCCTTAATTTATTTACTTTTGTTAACTATGATAGTCCCACTACACTTGTGGTCAAGTTTTAGTACAGGCCTATTTCTGTACAGACATAGCCTGGGATGCAGAAATTTTACTTCCATGGCTATGTAAGTGCAAAACTAGGAAGTCTGAGTAGGACAGTGTGGTCCAATAGTGATTAAGTATGCAGTAAAAGTGACACTGCATGCCAGGGTTTGAATAAGAAGTTAATTAATTGCTGAGAATAGAACAGGACATGCACTGACCTGGGCCACACAGTGGTGAGTCACATGGAAACATGAGCTCAGTAGAATAAATATATATATATATATATATATATATATATATATATATATATATATATATATATATATGGCTTACTATCAAAATGTGGAAAAACTGGAAATAAGGAATTATCAAAATTTCAGAAATGGTAACACGGAATTGACATTTGAACACCGGCAGTTCCAATGTTGTATGTATGTGTTACTGATAACATTTGGCAACCCCCCGGCACACATATAGAAAAGTCCCTACTATGTTTATTTTCTAAAAGGGAAGAAAATTGGGGTATAGGACTGACAGAAAGAGGGAAGATCATGAAGTGGAGTACACAGAAGAGATAAGGGAAAGGAAGAGTTATATGAGGGTGTGGAAGCAGGCATATTTTTTGGGATGGGTAGATTCCTATTTTATAATATTTGCAAGATGACTCGAGAAGAAAGATAGAATTGGAAAGGAGTGGGTAGGAAGGAGATTATAGAGATGGCAGCAAGGCAGTCAAACCAAAACAAAAGACAGACAAAGGACAACAGGGGAGGTGTTGACACAAATGGAGGGTCAGCAAAGGTGGGACACAGACAGACAGAAATGGGATGACTACTGGTAATGGTGTGGACTGGACTAAAAACTGGGGAAATGAAATTCAAGGATAGTGAACACCAGTATAGGGGATAGGAAGGGTGTGATGCCTAAATCTGCCTAGTCAATGAGAGCATGCTCCAAACCTCCAAGGTGGATGTGCAGCCATTGGTTCACCAAGGCTATCACCAGGCCTTCCACTTCATTCCAAATAAACCAATGTGACTCCACAATAATGCCCACCAATGGGGGGTCTGCATCCCCCCATCACAGACTGATCACCAGTAAGTACCAGCAATTCTGCAAGCTGCCCCCCAAACATACACAGGATAATCTTTGTCAGCCTACAGAGAGGTGGCCTGGAGTCTGTTGGGAAACTAGCAGGTGATGGCAATTCAATTGCATCGCACAGTGACTGCTGCAGCATCTACTACTGCAGATGACACTGCATAAAATATGAATGTAGATGGACAGGAGAAAAAAAAATGAAAGACAAATTGAAAAATTCACTGATAAAGATAAAAACAAAATCAATTATCAGTATTGTATGCTACCTGTGGTTGGCAGTACAGGCCCTGCAGGAGAAAAATGCAGTTATGTATGCAATGATAAACACAATGCATACATACCTGCAGTTATGTATGCAATGGCAAACAAAATGGTCTATAGATGCCTGACACAGTTAGATTAGAGAACTATGTATGCCACAAGGGCATGATTCCAAGCCAGCTAATAAGTCACTTATTTGCAGAACAGTGACATAGCATGAATAGCAAACAGTTAGAGTGCAATAGGAAGTGAAGCTGAGCAGAGACGATCTCCTAAACATATACTGCTTAGTCTGGAGGAATTTACCAGCAGGTGGCATTCATGGGCTACTAAATCCTTACCTGCATGGCAATGGAGAGCCATGTGTCATATAACCCAACTCAGCATTCCAAAAGGGAGACATATAGGGCTCCTAAATGCGGTGGTAATACCATACTCTGACATATGACGGTCACCATGAAGAATCACCTGACAGCCTGTCAGTTGCATTCCCCTGGAATGTCTGGTGGAACAGACACAGGCATGGGTGCATGAATGGCCATTGTAAGAGTAAGATTAGGTAGGCTGATAATGGCATTGTGTATTAACAAGACAGTGTATCAACAGGAATGTGACACTGAAAAATGTCAGTCACACAGGTCCAAAGCATATGATGCCATCCATGATGCAGCTAACACACCCCCTATCAGCCTTGTCTGCATTACCATGGGATAGTAAGGAATACCTAGTGGTGTAAGAGCAGAACAGTTGTAGGACACATAAGCTGTACGAAATAGTGAAAGTAATTAGAAACACTGCAAACACTGACAGTGAAGCAGGTGACTATGAGGTATGCAGGGATAACACTGATTCCATAATGTACCTTGAAGTCTGGGCAAGCATGCTTACCTCTTCTATATTTGTTAATCTCAACAAGTGGAAAAAAAGACAAAGAGGAAAAAAGCCTGCCCATGAACACTAATAATTGTCTACAGCTGTACAAGAACTACTTATGTGTAAGTAATTCAATGGAGACCAGATGATTAAAAAGGGAACCTTTTGTTGTGGGAGATGCTCACAATGTACGTTTGTAGCCAATAAGGGGGATTTATTTCTACCAACCATCCCTTTTAAGTTCAAAGGAAGGGGACATTATACCTGTTATACTAAAGGAATAGTTTATTTAGCATATTGTATATCATGTTGGGCATATTATGTGGGAAAAACAGAAAGACACCTTTGTCAGAGAATATACGAACATATGTATAACATCAATAGAAAAAAGGAAACTAATGCACTCTGCAGACATACCATAGTTTGTAAAAATGCTAATTTTAAATTTTGGATTTTGGAGATGCTACCTAGGAACAGTAGAGGGGGTGATTGGGAAAACAAGTTGTGTTTCAGGGAATTAATTTGGCAGTTGCTGGTGGATGCAACCAACCCACCTGCGATGAGTGACCATATCTCCCTGTTACCAGCCTTAAAACGCAGAGCAAACAAAATAAAATAAAATAAAACAAAATAAAATAAAATAAATACATGTACTATGCATAAAGTACACACACATACATTATACATTTGTACATTATGGATTTTATAAAAAATAAATGAATTTATTTGCTTATTGTACATTACATGTTATATATCATAGATGAAATTTATTTATTTTATTTTATTATAGTTGTTATTTAGAATATTGGACTATACTAGAACTACTTAGACCATATTGTTTTATGTAAGGGTTTATGTATTGGTTTTAAGTATGTGTATATTTGGTATGCACATGATGAATTATACGGAAGGTTTTTGAGGAAATTCAGTTATGTTTGTTCACTATTAACCTGCACTTGCACTATGACTTTAACTTGCATTTCAATCAAAATAAATAAATTATGAATGAACCAATTGTATTTCTACATTGATTTCAAATCTGACTATACATTAGTGTAAATTAGTGTAATTTAATTAAATTAAATGTGTAATTAAGTTGTTCTGAAGAAGTTTCCGGTTCAGGAAATGAAAGCGCTAAACCTTTTGTAATCTTTGCTTCACTGTGTGGATTAAACTTGGTTCGATTTTGAACAAACAGTGAATCTGCCTTTATTGGGATCCTGTGCTCGGAGATTTTTACATTTATTTATGTGTAAGTAATTACCAAGTACTAATAGAGTTCTGGCTCCCTCTCCATAATCTCTTCTTCCTACTGGTAGAGAAGATCAGGTTGACACTTGTTCAGGCCACTGTAATGACGGTATCCAGAGTAGATGATGCTTGTGGTCTCACTTACTGCTCTGGCATGCCATAGCCATACATCCACCTTGTACTGGCCACCCTCACAGGAGTTCAACAGATGTTGCTTATGGTAGTCCTGATACAGGAGATGGAGAGATATTTTGTTGTAACCCCTGCACCTCATGGGAGTCCCTCTAAAGTCATCTTTTCCAGAAGTCATGACCACTTCACAGGTTGGTGTCAGGAGGAAAACTGTACCAGATTTGCATTGATGCACATTGCAGGAACCATGTAATACACATCGATGTGTGACAAGGCAACACAATGTAGTGCATTCCATAGGAGAGTCATGCAACAATAACAGACAAGAGCACGGCAGGAGGAGGAAACAGGCACACTGACCTCAGAATCAAACAAATCCATACTCAACACATTTAAATAGCCCTCTCAATAAGTGCTCTGTTTTTTTTTTTAATGTATTTAAGTCTTGAATTTCAAAAGTACAGAAACCTCTTAAGGAATGGAAATAGCAAGCCTGCAATTTGCTACTAAAAATTGAGGGCTATAAAAAAGTTTAAAGAGGAATTGTTTTCATATTAGAACAGCAAGAACACAAACTAGAATATAAACTACTGTTAAATTATCAATAGCTTAAATACTTTTGTAATGGCACTGGATACTTAATTTGGTGGTATGGTTTTTGCACATAAGCATTCTATTGTAGGGCTCTTTATGTTACCTTATTTGGGTTCTCATCCTAAATACACATTACAACATTGGGACATTGTTCACATGCTACAACATATCATCAAGGAAATGATGTAGTATTCATGACTTACAAACCTATGATATACCTATTGTGACTCCTAATGGTGGTTTGAAGGTCCCTATAGCAAGGTAATGTCATATATACCTTCGACTCCACAGGGATCATTATACCATGTATTCCCTTGGAATTCCATGTGGAAATTGTGCATGTCTACAAGCTCCCATATGGTGTCTCTGTCCACGTTACAGCATTGATTATATTGTTGCTCTCAAGGTGATGGTATCTTAGGCATGGTCTGCTACAAATGGGTAATGATGTGCACTATAATGGGTACTGGCTACAAGAATGGTCCTTGACTTATACGCTTCAGCTAATTCAGGAGCTGCTATTAATATCTTTGTCTTTTGTCTCTTTTCTTTAAGAAATTATATTGTGCAAATGTTCCGCCTGACATGACTCATTGCATAGTTTTTTTATGTTTCTAAATCACTCCACCATGTTACTTATCCTCATTTACATTTGCAGTTAGTATCATTACTGTAACATTGCTAAAGATGTGAACACCTTCTGTTTTGCCAGGCTACATGATGGTGCTACCTGTGTCTCTGAACCAGACACATTTTGTGTTTCACTGACTGCACAATTTCAGATAATGCATTACAGAATTCGTTTGTGAGCCCTGCATATGACAGTTATGCTATTAACTACTTACTTAATGCTCATGAGCGCTATTTGATTAGTGCTGGAACACAATATGTTTATGAGCATTTGTATTAGCACCCATCTTAGTTATGCTGAAGAGACAAAATGAACCTTTTCCCTTTAACACCATCACCCTAATCTTTCAGATGTGTTTATTCATGAAAAGAAGAGACTAAATATGAAGTACTGAGGTCCATTAGGTCTCTGTAGTGTGGTAGGATCCTGTATGTTAAAGGTGTCTAGGATTTTCTAGGACTTTTATTGCCAGTGTTAAGCTGATGATGTAACCAGTGTTCCCACTGTTTCTAAACTTTGTAGTATTTTTTTTATTCATATTGTCTACAAACAAACAAGCACAATAATGTTTTATAGTGGGTTTGTACCACTGATGTGATGGGCCACATCCACTATACACCGAAACGTCAATTCTGTTATCTCAGAGATCAGTACACCTCAGTGAAAAAGCATATTATGTCCGATTTTGCTATGTGATCTTAGTACACACAAATGCAAATGCTGATCTTCTATTAATATGGCCTTCACCACAAAACAGTTGACTTTTTGAAAATTATCTTGTAGAAAGCATCGACTAAAATATTTAATTGTTTTCAACTACACTGCCCCCACTACCTGCTAATCATATGCCTCATCTTATAGAGTTGGCCTATTTGGTACCTCATTGCTATGGACAAGGGTTGAGTAAGAGGGGCCACCATTAAAGCAGCAATCAGAAATGGTTTCAATTTTTATTTAAAACCCTAGCCCCCCTACCTAGTGACAACCTGTGCATGGGACATCAGCACTGAGACACCTCTTATTTCCTTAAGGGTTTGATGTCCGCAAAACATTATGACCACCTATGTGGAGTAACTGCTCTGTTATTTTTCCGGTCTCTGCCTCAGAAGTCAGATCTCATGGATTCACCCATGGGCATTTTTACATCCCACCTACGCCCCACTCACATGCCACCCTCTACCTGAAAGAGGCCAGTGAGCTGTTGCCATTAAGTTTTCTTTCCCTGCTCAATTTCTCTAGTGCTGGGTGTACTAACTAAATCAGAGTCATGTGGTTGCAGTCAGGGCTTCATCCCTCTGTGCCGCAAAGACATATTATACTCATTTAATTGATGAATCATTTCAAGTGCTGTTCCACAAATCTGACAAGGACAATTCATTAAAATATAATTGTAATAATCATTTATTTGACAATATGAATGCTAAAAATACTATGAATGAGGACTCTTTTATAAGCACTGTTCACAGTTCTCTGTCACAGTTCTAATGTAGAATATATTAATGCTTGGCCGCCATAAGCCAGTTGTTCCTGTGGTAGGTTTTCTGACACCACCTGATTAAAACCCAAAATGCCAGAAGGATCATGATGCCCTGCTTTCATGGTCTGTGTTCACACTGAAAATCAAGATCAAGCAAGCTTTTGCCCTTCTGCTCCACCGGAGGTTTCTGTCCTCCTTGAGTTCACCTTAGGACACCTGCATTAATCTCTGACAGGTGTACCAAACCAGTCAATCTCCCCACCTGTCACTTCATGATTGCACTTTAACCACAGTGTGGATTAAGGACCACTTCCCTGTGATTCATTAACAACAATGAATACGTCATGCTAAGCCTACATGATTTAAGCATGTTAGTGTGATGAGCAGCAGCGCTCATTGCATATGCATGCTGCTCATCAAGCATACACGTTTATCAGCACCTTTTTGCTGTCGGCAGCAGCGTTGGCAACCATAAGATTTTTTAATGGAAGCTCAAGCACATACATGTATACAAAAAGGAGACCTAGTAAGTGAGCACACACGGATAGTTTATACAAAGTAAAGGCAAGGTGAACAAACAAAGATGCAGGGGAAGTTAAATAGAGAGAATGTACACAGAATACAATGGGATTATTACAAAAATAAGTAAGAAGAGAGGATGAATGTTGAAATGTACTCAGATAATGTAGTCAAATGTGCTTATGTCACAAAGAACATTTTTTAACATTCATACTTCCATACTGATGTAAAAACAACTAATCCTGTTCACAGTTCTTGAGATAAATAAAAATGGATATGCTAATAAAGGATGTGAGAGGGAGACTTTGCAACAGTGTAACAAAGGGGAGTAAATATTAATTAAATGTTGAGTTGAGATAACAGCAAGGACAGTGGATTCATTAGGGGATATTTGAAGAGACTGCAGTTATTGCATGAGATGTATATAGAGGGAATTTGTGCTGACAGACAGTACTGCTGTATTCACCACTTCATCATGTATAAACAAGAAGAAATGAACTTTACAGCTGTTGTGCCATGAAGATCAGAAAGCTGCATGTTTTTTCCATTTGTTATCATTTGCAACCACAGAAATGGGGTATATTACCTTTAAACATGTATTAGACAAGCATAGGTTCATAGGATGATACTAGGTTATTGGCCCAGAGGCCCTTATAAGCCTAGCCAAGAATTTCACCCATGTTCCCACAAAGTCAGCACCTGTTTCCCCTGTCCAGCAGGGACACAGGTGGGATCCCAGGGGTGTATTTTCTGTTTCCCATCCAGTCATCCAGGTTCCTCTTAAAGAAGTCTAGAGAGGTACTCTGCTTGACATGGAGAGGGAGTCTATTCCACAGATGGGGTAATGTTTGTGACACAAATCTATCACGCCAACAAGTTCTATTAAAGTCACAGACCAGGTTGAGGCCTTGCATGTGGGATGTGCAAGTGTTGTTTGCATGCAGCAACACCATCAAGGCTGGGTATGAGCTGGCCTTGTATGCCAGACACAGGTCACCATTGAGTCACCAGTATGAGACTGAGTAGAGGGACAGGGCTTTTAGCCTAGTTGTATAGGATAGGTGTTTGAGACCCTGGATTTTCCTGGTCAGGAACCTCTGTGGTCTCTCCAGCTGCTGCATGGGCTTGGCAAGGTACATGTTGAAGGAGGCATTGTACTCGATAATGGGTCTAAAAAGGGAGGAGTACAGAGATGTTATGACCTCCTTGTTCCTGGATGAAATACCCTTACTTATAAAGTGGGCCATGTAGAAAGTCTTCCGTATAACAGATGCAATGTGGTGGTCAAAAATCAGGTTGCTATCGACCTGGGTGCCCAAGTCCCTCAAGACTGATTGCATGCTTAGTATGTTGTTATTAGTGTGATAATTAGTGCAGATGCCATTTTCCCCAAAGGAGATAATGATGCATTTCTTGGCATTCAGTTTTAGGTCATGCTTCTGGCACCAGTCATTAGTTTAGGTAAGACCCTCTTAGAGGATGTTCATATCACTAGAGAAATTTAAGACAGTGCCATGCTTGCAGTCATCTGCAAACTTGCTCAGCCACAGACCACTGGTTTTGGCTTGCACCTCAGAAAAGTATATCCTAACTAACAGAGGCCCCAAGACCGATCCTTGGGGTACATCACTCGTTACAGTTCTACTACTAATGGTGGCTTTCCCTATTTTGACTGAGTGGATTCTATCAATGAGCCTGTTAGCTACCCATCTGGTAACATACGGGTTGATGCCTAGCTGGGAGAGTTTATCTATTATGTCCAAGCAGAATAATATCAAAGGCTTTAGCTAGGTCAAGGTAGGCAGTGTGCACTGTCTTCCTCTTGCACATGGCTTTGGTGAATGTTTTGAAGAAGTCGGTCAAGTTTAACAGGCATGATCTTCCTTTGACAAAATCAAGGAGTGTAGGGTCAAGTGTTTGGTGGTTGCCAATGTCTTTGTTTTATAAGGTCCATAATAATATATTCCATGGCCTTGCAGATCAGGCTAGTTAGGCTGATCAGCCTATAATTGCCTGGGTCAGTGGATGTTCCACCTTTGTGTAGGGGGATGACAGTGGCTGTTTTGTATATTCATGTAACTACTATAGAGTAATGTAATAACACTCAAATTACAGAAGAGACAAATAACACAGATCTGCTGACATTTCATTAGTTCAATATCTCTGTTCATAAATGGTGTGCATCCATGACATAATTATAGTGGACATGATCACAAGGAATTACAGTGAACACTACCATAACAGCAAGTAAACAACACAAACACACAAGAAAGAGTCATAACACATCCCCAGTTGCACTTTCTCATGATTTTGCAGCATAATTTATAGCAAGAAATGTTATGTAAACCCTTATATCCTGTAAAACTAAGTGTGAAGAAAATATTACAGTTATACATACATTTTTTTGATGAAGACATGCAATACAGAGCATTATTATTTGGAAAAATGACATACTCAACATTTGCATCTTGCCAGATTTGAACACACAACAGAACAAATATCAGAAAGCTGTGCATCAACCATTGATTCCACAGAAATAGGCATACTGTTTGTGTCATGAAGAATACCTTTGAAGGGCTTACAGCACTTTTCTATTGTAATGGGTATGGATACTCTACCTTGGAGCTTGAGGTCTTAAAAATATGTCCTTCTTACTGGCCCATAACTACTTCCTCTGCCAGAGCCACTCCTGTTTGACACTATCTGGCAAACATATGTTACCAGAATCATACCCCTGCCTATCACAGTAAATACTCTCCAGAGCTGTATATTGACCTATGTCTGACACAGGAGATTGCAATGGAGCATGTCACAAATAACTGAAATGAATGTATGAAGAAACAAAGGACTTATGATGATAATTTGAACAATATTAATTTGTCCGAATAATGAGAATTGAACAGTTGCACTTTGTGTAGATATGCTGTACAAGTCAGTATTAAATGCATGTGCCACAGGAGCACTCACACTGTAACAGTCCCAGAACAACTATTTCACTGCCATGAAATCACAAAATGTGTTTATGTTTGTTTGATCAACATAGAAATGAATAATAATAACTTCACGCAATACTGTTTGTGTAACGTTGGTACATTTATATAATATTGCCCTTTGCTGGAATTGAATAATGCATTCGTATGCACTACAGTGGAAATCTTAATATGATTTTGAAACTCCACCTTTGTGAAGTCATTACAACATATGATTTTATTGCAAATAATTTGTATGAGATAAAGGGGTGGAGAGACCTCTACTACTATGATTGTACACATATTTATTTATTTGTCATTGTTAACCGGGTTAGTCCAACTGAGCCAGTGGCCCATTTTCAGTGGAAACCCAAGGAGAAAAGCTCCAACTTACAAGACAATACAATGCAATTTGTGAAACATTGTAAAATAATGATATACATTACAGGAAGTACAAATTTTGGACCGACTAGAATGAAAAATAAATTACAGGCTTAGAAAAATGTTCTGTAGTAATTACAGGCAGAAACTACGAATACGTATACGCAGTTTAGGTTACACATTAGAATTAGCCTGGTATTATGTAAGAAGTATGTAGGTGAGAGCAGGAGCGGCCTTTGGTCAACTGGTGCCCTAGGCAAAATGGCTCCACAGCGCCCCCTACCACACCACCTGGTGCCCCCATACTGGTCTACCTACACCATATAAATACTGGAAAAGTGCCCCTGCTAGAGCGGCGCCCTAGGCGGATGCCTAGTTGGACTATGCCTAAGGCCGGCTATGGGTGAGAGACAAATATAGTTGGTTATAACTATAGTGAATCTCATTCATCCATAACAGCATAAGGACACACAATGATTAGAGTCAGCTGGTGTAGGTTTTGAACACTTGAATATATGACTACAGAAGCTATGTGAATTTCGCACCACAGTAGAATTGTTGCTATTGTGAAAATTTGGGTATTATAAGGCATTGCATCATTTTATTGCTGCAAGGGATATATGTGTCTGTAATTTGTTTAAAAGACTGTTGCGATCTGTTTGTCATACAACATTGCCTGATGCAAGGAATACCGAAACCCATGTGATGTGTAATGCATTTATCACTGTGATGGTAGAATGACATTCATGCATAAAGTTTAGACAACCACGGATTTAAACACATGCTTTACTAAGGCAACAACATACAGAACTGTGTTCTTATTTCCTCATGCCAGAGGAGAAGGCTTACTACAACCACTATAAAAGGAAAATGTAATAAAACAATAAAATGTTTCATAAGTCTTAAAAACACATTTCTAAGTGAAAAGTGATCATAGCTTTTTGAAAGAGGAATCACCATCTACACATGTGTACAGCACATGTGTGTGTGACAACACTGTTTGCCACAAGATCATATCTTCCCTGCATGACAAGCACCATATGAAATGTTGGTTTACAACTGTGACTGAGCACATGGATGGCATCACCAGTGTTCATTAGCTTGATGCTTTTGCAAGAAAGTGATGGAAGAGACTAAAAATACTGTACAGCTACACATCTTATACGCAACTGAAGCCTTTTCTACACAGTATGAGAGAGAAACACACACACTCACAGAAGACAGTCACTGCTGGATTCAAACCACTTACCTATCTAGTTACATAGTTTAGGGAACAGACCATAAACAGTCAGTGTCATAAGAGAAGTCATGTTACAGTGAGATAATGTGGTTTTGAAAGCATTATGTAAGCACTGTGTTTCCAAAAATGGTTTTTGCTTGTGGATGCTAACAATTTATAGGTTGGAACTCTGGCACTGAAAATATGTCTCCTAAGTGGAAGTGTACATTACAATGGTTACAACAGAGCCAATTGTTTATGACAATAAACACAGTCACTGTTTAAGAAAGGATGGCTCAAACCACCTACCTATGTAGTTACACAGTCTAGAGAGCACAATAGCAACAACCAGCACCACAGGAGGTGTCTGACTACAAGTGAGATAAACAGCATCTTTGAAGGGGTGACATCATCAGTGTATTGCAAAGGTGATGTGTGTGCAAAAATGAATTAGATTGCCATCTTGGGATGTAAATGTTGCCAGTACAAATATGTGCAAGTTAGTTCTAAATCCATTTATATTCACACACACACACACACACACACACACACACACACACACACACACACACACACACACACACACACACACACACACACACGCACACGCACACACGCACACACACGCACACACACACGCACACATACAAACACACAATATGACAAAGTAATCGTTGCTGTATTTAAATTTCCTACCTAGATAGTTACATAATTGACAAATCATTGTATTAAATACATGTGCACCAGGAGAAGTCTGACTATAAGTGAGACATGCAGTGTCTTGGAAGGGATGAAATTACTTTTTTGTTGGAAGATCCTCTGCTATGGTTAAAATTCAATGCATTGATGTGGGAGACTGTTTCCATGAAAAATATTTTATCCTGAGTGGAATTGTACACATTACAACTGTAATTGAGAGCTTTTCTATGTGTTTTTAGCTATAAACATGCACACAGAAGGGAGTCACTGCTGTATTTAAACCACCTATCTATTTAGCTGCACAATCTACAGAGCCCACTGTCATAGGAGAAGTCTGACTTTAAAAGTGTGAAAGTGCACCTTTGAAAGGATGGCCTCATCACTGTGTTGCAGACATGATGCAGGTGTTAAAAGTGGGATAAGGGATGGGGATTCTTCTCCAAGTTTAAATGTTTCTCCTGAATGAAAGTTGAATAAGAACAGCTGTTACTGAAATCACAATTACCTGACCCTACTGCTCCTCCCATACTAGTTCACCACTGTGAAATTCAAACCTCATACCTCCTTTATTTCACAATTCAGGAGAAGTCTGACTTTAATAGTGTGAGACTGCACTTTTGAAAGGATGACCTCATCAATGTGTTGCAGAGTAGCTAGTATGCCTCATGTTTGGCTGAAAAGGCATATGTGTTGATAGGTAGGAGTAACTGCAATGTGCTGATCACATCTAATGACATACTTCTGATATATGGCAGCTATGCTGGCATTCATGTACATTTCAGTAGTGAGAGTAAACATACATATTTTACATGATGTTATTTTAATGATAATCACACTTGTGAAAAAGAGGATTGACAAACAAGCATGCATGGCTGTTAACGTCAGGATGACTGTATGCAAACAGTAATCATATGATGCGCCATTATCAATGACATTTGCTCATGCATGGACAATGAGCAGTGTAAATACAGTCAGACAAGTCAAACATATGACAATGGATTGCTGCAAATCACGGATGATGTAAGCGTGAAAAGGTCCCATACCACTGCACATCATTTCCAAGTGTAAGTGTGCAGATACAGCTTTACAGAATGAAGTGCTTAACATCACAGTTAAATCCACATGTTTAGTGCAACAGTCCATTACCACATAGAGAAGTAATGCAATTCAGTAACAATCGTTATATTTGTTCAAAATCTCTCATTAAAAAAAAGCACTTCTGAGACGTTCATTTGTGCAGATGATGGCAAAATATCAGCACATGCAAATTTATATTTGAGGTGTTGAACTTAGAATAAGAATTAGCAGAGGTCAATGGTGCTCCCTGTCAACCTTTGTGAAAATAAGGAGCATAGACAAACAGGTCTGATTGTGATGAAATCCAGGACAGATGTGTATTATGTTAATGTTTTATGCGTCATGATTTGCACATTTCTCATGACATTTTCAGAACAATACTTCTTGCTGTAGTGTAATGCTGCAATGGATGATGCAGGTGAATATTTACATATCCCTCATATCTAGTGACTTTGTGTGCATTTGAGGCATGTTGCAATTGTTCTGATGTGATTGTATTTGTTTGTATGACATGAGAGAGTAACAAAATGTGACTACATCAAGAACAGAGATGTATGTGTTATAATTATTATTATACTTCAGAACATGGACTGAAATAAAATTTGAGTGAGGATATTGCCGTGTGTGTGTGTGTATTAGAAATATTGTCCAAATGTGCCTAGAGTAGTGTGCATGTTAATACATAAAACATTGATTGTATCTAATGTCCTGCAGTAATTTCTGGAAGATATGAGCATTTTGTGAATGAATATGGAATGCATGAGGGCCAGTAATGTAACTGGTGGTAGAAATCAGGACTATGGAAACAATATGAAGCAAGAGACTTTGTGGGCAGCATGCGTAATAACAATATTTACAGCTGAAACACCCCATATAGTATACCTTACACTCTGAAGCCTTTTGAAGAAAGCATAATAACAGTCTCCTCAGAATGCTATCAGCCTGTCTTTGCACAGCACAGAGAGGACAGCACATGGCTAAAGGCAAAAGCTCACAAGATTTTGCCATAAGACTTCAAATGCCATTTACCATCAGTTAGTATTGCTGCTAGGTTCATGGCATCACACAAATGCTGAGAACACTGACTGATAACACAGAAGGGGTTAGAAAGAGAGGCATAGGGGAAAAGGGGGGAGGAGGGGTCAAGTAGATTATGACATTTGCAGGACAACGGTAGCTCAGTACAATATGCAAGCAACAGCTACACATTAAATAGTCATAAAAACCGTCACTAAGAGTTTGACAGTTCTGGATTATCCCATCACATTGCAAAGGAACTCATAATTCACATATTTAAAATCATACAGTTTAAGGGAGATTGGTAGCATATTGAAGCAAGAGAGGATGTAGGCATTAAGTGTAATCAAAGTAATGACAATAGCAAAATCCCATATGACAATCATGACATCCATTAGTCAAATAAATATGCAACAGTAAAAAGGGATGAGACAGACGAAATGGAGAGAGAGAGAGAGAGAGAGAGAGAGAGACAGACATGGAGAGAGACATGCCAACAGTTTGGTTTATGGGGCATTGATGAATATCTTTATGGTGTGTTAGTCTTAGGTGTTTCTTCACTCTTTAATCTGTCATGTTCTGTACCAAGAAGTGATTGCTAGAGGGATAAATAAGTGATAGTGGAGTGGAAGAATTATTAAGACATAAGTGAAATAAGGGTTGTTTACTAGGTTTTTCCTGTTGGGTATAGAATGTTTTTTTTACAAATGCTTTCTTGCTGCACTATTCAAATGCTATGTTCATGAAATGTTGTACCTGGAGTTAACTACAGACATCTGTTATTAAATATATGACATGAATATAAAAAGACATGAAGCAATTAATTGACATACATTTTAAATCAAACACACCACATAGTAACTTTGAGATCATTGCATCCAGCAGACTAAAATCTGTTAGAGTTAACTATTGCAAAGTAGTGCCTTTACTCTGTATTCTTACAGCACAGTATGTTTAAGCACATTTGTGCAAAGCTAACTGGACTAGTGTGGGCAATGGCAAAAACTCACCAATTTTTGCCATAGGAAGTGAAAAGCCATTCACCATTACTCAGCATTGATGTGTGATGTCAATCTCTGCGCAAACTCTGAATATAAACAATGTAAGCTTTTTGTATGGGCCATTTCTGGTCATGTGTGTTGTGCTAGATTCTATTTTTGGACCAGATTAAACATGTGAAAAAGGGGTTCATAGGGCAGTAGTGAAAATAGGCAGCAAGCAAAAGGGAGAACACAGAGGAAAAATACAGGAATTTGCATATGGTAGTAGGAAACCACCTCTGCCATACACTTTATCACAACGTAAATGTAGAAATTTATACAGAAGTTGTTGAATTCAGAGATTCACCACACCAGGATGGGTGACAACAACAGGATGATGTTGTATGGCCAATTGGACAAAACAAGTTTGTTATGATGTCACACAGGCGAAGTGTAGAGCTATGTGTGAGGCATGATTTTATTTTCTGTGGGACAGGTGCACATTTTATTTTTTTGAGAAAAAGGAATGTTGGGGAAGGTGCTTAGGAATTAAGAGTGACAGGTAGGTAGAAAGGTCATTCAGCAGGCACAGACATACAGGACATACAAGACAGACAGAAATGGTGATGGACACAAAAGTTTGGGGGACACCATGATTAGGGTTAGGTAGGGGTCATCGGTGGGACATCCATGTCAAGTGTGAGAATGGTTAGAATCTAGTCCTCACCCTCAGAGCTGTCATTACTGCCTCCTGTACCAGTTGCCAGGATCAGTGTTGGACATGGCATCAGACTGGCAA
Organism: Protopterus annectens; assembly: GCF_019279795.1. NCBI lineage: Eukaryota > Metazoa > Chordata > Ceratodontiformes > Protopteridae > Protopterus > Protopterus annectens. The sequence continues at coordinate 1,283,007,159 of NC_056744.1, read as the reverse complement.
TATGACAAAGGACCTTTTCAACCTGGCACTGAGGCCCCTTTCCATTATGTCCTCCACCAGCCTTGACTGCTTCTGATGAGTGATAAAATCACCACCTCCACTAGTACTGCTCTTGGAGGGTACCACTGCACTAGCAGCCAGGGCAGAGCTACCTGATGCCAGTGAAAAAGATAGGGCAGGAGTTGTGGAGGGAATGTTGACAAGTTGTAACCCAGATGTGCTGGGTGTCTGTGCTGGTTGTATTGGAGGCCAAACTACAGGAGCCAGTCTAGCTCCCTGTGCTAATGATCATTATTTTCAGACACAGAGCATTAAAAAAATAATATGCATTAAAAAACAAACAGAAAGATTGGGTGGGGGACAAAACAAAGCAATAATTAGATAAATGGCATGTCACATTATTTTATTATTCCAATACATAAAAAGTAAGGAATAAATATGTACACTTTTGCCAAATCCAGATATGATGAGATGGCATTAATGTGTCATAAAAACAATCAATTACAATGCCATGATATAACAAACAGAAACGTTTCTTTGATTATGCCATATTGGAGATATGCTTTCAGTGTTAATAATTGCATTTTCAACATCTAAATTGTTCATTTCATGCAGTTATATGTATGTTATATATATAATTTCATGCTGTTATATGTATGTTAACACTCAGTCAGCTGACCATAGCCCATAAAATAACTCACCAACCCAATGTCTGCCCCGCAGTCACTAACCTAATCCAACCTAATATAAATCTAAGATCTCTCAGGTCCTCAAAGAAACTGATGTTAAAAATTACCCAACCCCACAACACACTAGGCACCTCCCTCTACTCTTATAAAATTGCCAAGCTTTGGAACAATCTTCCTCAACCCATAGCTAAAACCCTTAACTATCATGAGTTCAAACACCTCCTAAAAGCGCATCTAGCAAATCACTGGCTGTGCTCCTGCCATACTCCTGGTTAAGTCTACCCACTCCCAACTAGATCTCATATTACTACTATACTCCAACTATATTTCATATTTCTGCTCCTTCTCCTAATGGTCTCTATCCCTTATCTACTGTTTATCTCCTCATAGCTAATGTTTTGAACTAAATTCACCCTGTAACATACAATGTGGTTATTTGCTAAACACAATCAACAATATTGAAGGAATTAAAGTCTTATATAAATCTATATTTATCTTTGTAAATAATGCTATGTATATCACAATGTGCCTGCTTTCTACTTTGTATCTTTCACCTGTTTTATTTCAAATTTCTGCAATTCTTTGATTGTGAAATTTTTATTTACTGTAAATTGTTTGTAACTGAAGCTTTTCTCCTCGGGTCTCCACTGAAAATGGGCCACAAGCCCAGTTGCACCAACCCGGGTAACAAATGTCAATAAATAAATAAATAGAAATGATATTTTATAAATACTGTCTTGTAATAAAATCTAATGCCTGTTTCTGGGTGTTGACCTCACACACAGTTAAGGTGGTGTACTCATTGCCTAATGCAAGCACCAACAATTATTGGACCAGGCATGTATGCTTGATATAAACATTTAGGTATTCCTGATCAAGATGCTATAGAGATAGGGACTGAAAGTACTTAATCTGTCTTGCATTCAGACTTGATGCATACTTACCCTGTGCCTCTCTCAGCTGAGTTTGTGTCTTCTGGTACACCTCATGTTTTTCTTCTATCTCTTCTGCAGCTGTATAGTAAAGAAATGATAAAATATATTAAAACATAATGACTAACTGTCTTGGCTGGCTAATCAATCTATATCATAGATTTTGATGGGTCACTATACTTGCTCAACTGAGGATTGTTTGGAGCCTTAAATTCATCCTGCCATCAGCTCAGGAGGTCATGCTTACACCTCTTCATGTCACTGTAACGGTGATGACATTGCTCCACAGTGTATGGAATGCCAGGTCCACTGAGGGCAGCCTTGAAAAAGCTATTCCAAGCTCCAGACTTATACAGAGACCCAGTATAATCCCCCTGCAGCTGCCTTCAGTTGTACCACTTGAAGTAGAGTGCCACAAAAATCCTGGACTCCTCAACACCCCACCTTTGTGCTCTAAATGGAACATCATCCTCACCTTCATGACCCATGTCTACAGAAGTCAAGCTAGAAATATGTGTCTGTATTGGTTCCCAATTCAGATCTCACTTGTATCAGCCTGTGTGCAAAGATGTATAGCCTTCTCAGCTGCAGTTGTACAATTAAAAGCAAAGCAATGGCTTCATGGACACATTGGCAGTGAATACATGAAAATGAATGGAAGGTGTGAAATGTGGCAGTGTTCCAGTGTTAAACACTGAAATGTTTTATAGTGTTAGTTATAATCATTGTTGGTTGGAGGAAAATGGTACGATGGGGCATACTGAGCTGTTGGGACTTACAAACTATAATTGAGTAGTACCATCTGAGAATCAAACGCAAGAGAAAAAGGCGGATAAAATATTAAACTTTATTTATTAACTGTCAGCACCACAGGAAAACTTACTTTATAATATGTTAAATACAGGTATACTAAATTAAGAATGAATGGAGGTATACTTAAGCGATGTCTGTGTTTGCAACTTTAAGTAGTCACTTGTCTAAATGTCTATGGAAAAGGTGGTATTTGTGGTTGTAAACACATTTCAGATGCATGGAGTTGCATGACCTCAGTAATACATATTGGGACATGTTACATACATACTTCACAGTACATACTGTTCTAAACATATACTTATGAGGTGAGTCATAATAATTATAACAAAAGTATTATGCACATCATACCTATGCAAGTGCATTCTAAATAAAATAATGTTATGTTGAACACACTTTACATATATTATATTGGTCTTATATTGCAAGCATTAGTGATAGATGTGTTGCAATAAACATTGTTATGATACTCTTTGTATTTTGTGTTACATTTTTAATCAAAATGTTGTGACAAATATTCTGACCCCCTCTATAAAAGTATCTGTAAACAGTATTTGAACCAAGCATCACCTGTCTTATTTCTCTAAGATCACTGCACTTACACCGTGTGGCACTGATAAAGTAAGCTGACTGGTACATTTTCTTCACTTAGTACTACCGAAACAATGATGGTAGTGCAACAGTGCCAGGCTCATTTGCATTATAGAAGGCAGCCCAAATTAAATTTTTCACTTTTTTTCTTTTTGCCATGAACTGTGTTTGCATGTTTGCAAAAGGGAAAAAAAATACTTCCATTGCAAACTAACAAAAGTAAGGATATATGTAGCAAGGAACACAAGACTTACAGCTTTAAAATTACATATTCAACTATTTATATCTGCCTGACACATCAAAAAGAACATTTACGCATAGGTTACACGTCATTAGGATTTCATAATGGCAATTGTTCAGAAAAGGGGCACACACAGAATGGCAGGAGGCATTTGTGACACGCTATATGCAATTACTCATGACATAAAAGTTTACTATAAAATATATTACTGTCATGATGAATAAGTTCTGCACCATATATGAGACATATGTCCACATTACTCATGTTACTGCTTTTGTGTTATCACACTTTAAAACTATCATATGTTACAACATCCACAACACATACTGTTATTAATAATGAGAAAAGGTGAGTTTAGTCTATGGACCTATGAACAGCAATAATAACACATCTGTAATATCAATTCACATTGACTACAGGTAACACTTTTTGCGTTTATCATAGACTTTAGCCTGATCATTTCATTCACAACATGGGAATCAATATTTATTCTGAATCCAGTCATAAAATATCTGTAAACTGGATTTGAACCCTGCATTGCTTAGCTTCTTTCTTTAATTTCTCTTCACTTTCACATTGCACCAAGGAGATAGCTGAGAACTGGAATTTCTTCACTCAGTACTGTCCAGAGTGCTGACAAAAGTGCACTAGCACCTGTCTCAATTGCACTACTGATGGCTTTCCAAATTAAATTTGTCATTTTGCACTTAAGGAATTTGACTGTTAGGGACTAATGCTAGTCATGTGACTGTAATGCCAAACAACATGCAAAAGATGAAGAAGAAAAAAATACAAATAAAAAAAGGAAACATTATTGTGACACTGCCAATGCAGCTATATGGAATTTTGTACCTATGAACCTATATGCCATTTGTGAATATCAACATTATTCATATGTTTGCCATACAAATGTAAGAGAACTATATGTTATATGTATATTAAACTATTGGTGTAGAAGTGTGTATTGAATAAGGTTTGTACAGTACTGAGCTTCAAGGATGTATCCACAGTGTTCCATACTGGAAAAGAACAGACATGTATATAACCTATATACCTGTGCAAATTTATGTTTTAATAGTAGATGCTGGAAAATACAGGGCCGGATTCAGTAAATCCTACACTAAATGTACACAATATGTATTCAAGAACATTCTTATCACATTTTTTGTGCTTTCTAGTCACTCAGTAAGATTATACCAAGTGTACTTTAGTCTACACTTTGTGGTAACCTTTATGAATCCCTGTCAGTATTTAAAGTTGCAAGAATATCAGTAGGAAAACTAAAATTAGGAGGAAGAAGGTGTGAGTTATGTTTGTGTTATCTGTTTACTCAGAACAGTATACACTTAGTGCAGGCTTTATTGAATCTGGCCCACAGAGTTAACTTATAAAACTTCAAGAAAATAAGTTGAAATTAATGTGTTTTATGATTGTGTTATCTCTCAGTTTCAGTGAAGCAGACACAATGTCTAGAGCTAGAGGTTTTTGATTGTCTTGGACAGAAATAATTATTAGGTCTAAAATGTAAAAGTGTTTAATTGTTTTACAACTTCCAGTTGTCAGCAAACATCTGAGAGATGTGTATTTTTAACACAGAGATGCTACTTTCTGTTAGCCTGGGAACTGAAGGCAGGTGACAAAGAGTGATGCCATCCAAGCTGATGCAGCAGTAATATTTGATATTAATTTAAGAACTATCTCAGAAAGAGACTTAGAATTTTGTATTTTGTCTTCGACCTCACAAGAACATCCACTCTTCAACATCTGCATGTGCCTTGCTCTGTAAGTAAGACTTAGGGCATAGTATCTCTCTTAGATATAGATAGTAATATAGTAAAGATTAGTTTAGATGTTGTGACACCCCTGCACTGGTGCAGTAATCAAGGAGCCTCGATCCTCACCACTAGCACCAGTGAGGGATGTACACATTGGGAGGATGACAAGTACACACACAGTAAAGTACAATTTCCATTAAGAGCACACAGAGATCACAGTCAGTCTGGGGCTGGTTTCTCTCTCTTTATCTAGATCCCTGATAACACTCCCCATTGGCACAGCTATAGGGTTGAGATCTCAGCTGAGTGGCCAAGCCAAAACCTCCAGCACCCTCTCTGTCCAACCAGTGCTTCGTGTCCCTGCCCAAGTAGCTGACACACACACACACACACACACACACACACACACACACACACACACACACACACACACACACACACACACACACACACACACACACACACACACACACACACACACACACACACACACTGAAATTTGATTTATACACAAACACAAACACACACCTGGGAAAGGCTGGCACTGGTTTACTAGCTATGTCCCCTTCTGCCCAGACTATAAGGTAGTACCAGCAGCCACCAGCCATTACTTATCAACTACTTTTAAGGCCCTTACCAAAGGGAGCCCAATCTTACTGTGTAATGTTACTATTATCCAAATGGTAAGTGTGACCAAGACCTTTAAGGCTATTTAAGAGTGGCCTATACAGTGTCACCAAATACATATGCAAGTACTCTAATAGCGGAAATATCTCTAAACAAACCAGCCACAATTAAAATATTTAAATATATTTAATAATCAATAATAAATAATAAAAGAACAAGACAATACTCAAACAACACCGAAACTACAGAGCTCAGAATCACAAAAAATATTTTAAAACAACATTGCAGAACAGCCTCAATTCAATAGAAAAACATTTAAATTAATCTTTAATATATTCCTATATATCTCTAAAATGAACACTATGCTTAAATATTACTTACAGAGCAACATGTAGGCAGAAGTGCTAAATGGATGTATCTCGGTCCAAGGCAAGATACAAAATGCACCCTCTTTCTCTGAGAGAGTTCATAAATTAATAACAAACATTATTGCTGGGTTAGCCTGGATGACATCATTCTTTGTCACCTGCCTTCAGTTCTCAGGCTAACAGAAACTTAACAAAATGTAACATTTCTGTGTGAAAAATACATCTCTCAGACGTTTGCAGAACTTAGAAGTCATATAGCAATAAAACGCTTTTACATTTGAAACGTAGTAACTATTTCTGTTTCAAGACAATAGAAAAACCTCTAGCTCTAGACATTATATCTATTTCACTGAAACTAAGACATAACTGAATCATAAAACAATTTCAACTTATTTTCTTGAGGCTTTGCCACTTAACTCTGTATATTCCAGCTTCTACTATTAAGACATACGTTTGCACAGGTATATAGTTTATATACATTTCTGTTCTTTTCCAGTAGGATACACTGTGGTTACATTCTTGAAGCTCAGTACATAACATACAGTTCTCTTACATTTGTAGGACAAGTATATGAATTATAGTACTATTCACAAATGACATATAATTATTTACAAAATTGCAGATAGTTGGGCTGGCAGTGTCACATTTCTGTATAAATCATATTAATATTTTCAAGTGACATATAATTATTCACAAAATTCCAGATAGCTTGACTGGCAGTATTTCCCTGGTGTCACATTTCTGCCCACCCTGAAATCTCAAGCTAGTTTTTCAAGTGACCCTTAAGGAACATTGCTTGAGAGGGTTGAGCCTATCTGGGAATACCTTACCCCATTTCCTGTGTTGAGAGTCCAGCTGCCTTGGCATTGCTGATCCCAGTACCGTGCTGCACTGTCCCATCATATGCCTGCAACCTTAGGCTCCACCATAGTAATTTGGGATTTTCCTGGCTGGCTCCCTGTAGCCATAGATCCCCCTCAGAATCCTCCTGCCTTGCACTGCAAATACTTAGCATAAGGGCCTCCCTGTCATGGTAAGGTTTCCTCAAGTTAACATGGTACATTTTGTGCCCCTGTCTCCTGCCTAGCAGTTCTACCATGTAGTTAACATCACTGGCCTTCCTTACCACCTTTTTAGGGTCCTTCCCAAGTTTCCTGCAACTTGTGTCTGACAGGAATGAGACTCATTAGCTGCAGCCCTACAGCATACTCTCTAGCTCAAGCATTTCTGTCATACCAAACCTTTATCTGCTGTTGGGCCTCTGCCAAGTTCTCCTGGGCCAAGCTGATGAGTCCTCTTTGCCTTGCCCTGAGGTTTAGAACATATGCCACAACACACTTCTTGTGGGACTCACACACACCCTCCCACTCATCTTGAACAAAATCTAGAGGTCCTCTCACCCTATGCCCATACAACAACTCAAAGGGTGAAAAACCTGTGGATTCCTGGGGCAGCTCCCTGTAAGCAAACAACAGATGGGGCAAATATTTGTCCCACTCCCTCTTAAACTGGTCTGCAAACGCCCATAGCATCATCTTGAGTGTATAGTCTAACCTCTCAATAAGACCATTAGTCTGGGGGGTGGTAGGGGGTGGCCTTTAGGTGCTTCACCCCACAGTACTTCCACAGACAAGCCAGCAGGTCTGATGTGAAATTGGCACCTCTGTCAGTTGGTATTTCTTTTGGTAATCCTATCCTGCTGAAAATATCTAACAGTGCGTTTGCCACCTTTTCTGCCTCAATGGAGGACAGAGCCACTGTTTCAGGGTATTTGGTAGCATTATCTACTACCACTAGGATACACTTTTTCTCTGTGGAAATAGAGGTACTCAGAGGCCCCACAATATCCATAGCTACCCTCTGAAATGGCTCCTCAATCACAGGCAAAGGTATTGAAGGAGCTTTTACCTTGTCTCTTGCCTTGTGTACCTTTTGGAACTACTCACAGGTCCTGCAGTAACCTATTATATCTCTGGAAATCCCAGGCAAATAGAAGTTCTGCATAATACATCTCTTTTTATGTTTTATGCCTACATGACCTGCAAAGGGAATATCATGGGCTGTAGCTAGAAGTGCCAGATGGTAGGCTCTAGGCACTGCCAACTGCTGTATTCTCTCACCTTGTAGCCCTTCCTCAGAGGCCCTTTCTCTATACCGTAATCCTTTGTCCCAGTATACAGATTCCCCCCTTCCCTTGAGAATTAGGTGCTTTACTAGCTACCTACCTCCGGCCTTGTAATGTAGGATCTGAGATTTGAGCCTGTCTCAGCTTTCTCTTTGTAACCATTATCAGCTCCCCTTCCACAGAAAGTCTGGCATGGTGCCTCACTGTCAGGACCACTTTGTAATTTCAAAAGCCCAAAATCTCGAGTTTCAAAATACTAATCCCAGAAACTCAAGATTTTGGAATCTCGAAATTACAAAGTAAAAAAATAAAATAAAAATACTAAAAACTGTTTTTGCAAGGGGACAAGCCCCCCCTGCACCCCATATCCCCTGCAACCTAAATATACCATCTCCGAGATCGCACTACAGTGGAGAGAATGGTAATGTTCCCGTTACGCTTACCTTTCTTTCCACTGTAGCATGATCTTGGAGATGGTATATTTAAGTTGCAGGGGGTGCATTGTTTTAGTTAATTTTTTTTGCAGCACTTTGTAGTTTTGAGATTCCAGAATCTCGATGTTTTGATTTTGCTGTATCAAAACTCAAGATTTCGGGCTTTCAAAATTACAATGTGGACCCCTCACTGTCAGCCTGGGTGCTACTAGTACTCATCACTGCCCATGCAGTCACTCTGTCCAAGGGAACATCAGTACCCACAAGCAGTTGTGGCTCATCTTTGGTCTCACTGCTACAGGGTAGCTCCCTCCCTAAAGTAACCACCTCACCAGTCCTGGCTGCAAGTGTGCAGTCTGTCTGGGTCTCCTCCAGGGTACCAGACCCACATGCTTGTCTCCAAGCATGGCTGTGTGTAACTACATGCACACACAGTACTACATTATCAAAATCATTCCCTATCAGGACATCTGCAGGGATAACCTCAAAACACTTACTTGCTGGCTTCCTTTTCCACCCTCCCAGTCAAGGTGAACGCTAGCCAAAGGTATTTGGAATGGGGTCCCTTATAAAGCTCTGACTGGAGTAGACTGCCCAAGCAAGTAGTGCTCCTTCTCTAACCATGGCAGGCTTCACAATAGTTAGGTCAGAGGATGTGTCTCTCTTAGCCATGGCCCCTTTCCCATTCACTAGGTGACTCTGTAGTCAGGCACACTGATGTCCCACTCACCAGGCTGAACAAGGAGAAAATTACAGTCAGCTGACTGTCGGGTGCCAGGATCCACCACATAACACATGCACTCAAGTCACTCCACAACAAGTACAAATATGACTCTGTCATTTTCCATGTTGGAGTGAATGACTTGAGACATACCTCCCTGGACTACATGAAAAGAGACATGAAAGAGCTGTCAGATCATGTGGCCCAGGCAGGTATGACCCTAGCCCTGAGTAGCATCCTGCCTTCACCCAGAATGATACCACAGTATAAGGACAAAATGATTGACTTCAACAATTGGCTAAGCTTCTGGTGTCATTCAAAGGGGATTCAGTATCTGTCTGCCTAGGACGACATGATCGACAGACCACGATGCTTTGCCAGAGATGGTCTGCACCTGTTGCCCCTGGGATTCAGGTTACTGGCTAAGGCTCTTGCTACCCCATATAGTGCCTTTTTTAGGCAAAGTTTAAAAGAGAAAACTATCACTATAACAGGTACAAGCATGCAAAATCTGATGGTAATGCTACTCAGTGGTAGAAGTCTAAACCTCAAAATGCACTCTCTCGAGGCATTCCTAAAAATGGAGAGAACATCAATATCTGTGCAGTAACTGAGACCTAGTTCAAGGATCCAGAGAGCACCCCTGCAATACCAGGCTCCAACTCTTACCACACCTTTCGGCCACCAAACCAGGATCAAAACACTAAAGGTGGAGGAGTGTCCATATTCACCAAGGTTATTCACACCACCAGGCTAGCTGACCACACAATGCATCTGAAATTCTCCAGGCGCAACTAACACTAGGTAAGACTGCAATCCAAATTGTAGCTTGCTACAGATCCCCCACTATGCCCCAAGATTCTCACTACACCTTTCTAAACATACTGGAAAATATTAAAATATAACCACACCCTAATACTGGGTGACTTCAACTACCCTGCCATTAACTGGGAAAACTACTCGTGTACCAACACCTTTGCCCAACGGTTCTTGGAATTCATAAATTCCAATGCCCTGGATCAGCTAATCCATTGTCTCACCAGGGGCTCCAATATCCTAGACCTGGTCATTACCAACATGGGAAATTGATGCTCCACACCTATGGTCACCCCCTTGTTGGTCAGGTCAGACCATAAGCTAATCGCCCTTAACATCCACATACCACCCCCCACCCCCAGTAAGGAAACCTCCATAAAAAAAACTTCTCCAAAGCTAACTTCATGCTACTTAAGTCACAAGTGATAAACTTCATGACACCCATGCAGACGGGAACTGAAAGTTCAACTGCTGAGTCCTACACTAAGGCACTGTATGAGCACATCCACTCATGCATGAATAGTGCCATCCCAAATAGAACCAAGATGCTCTCCTCCAAAAATATGAAGCCAATCTGGTGGTCCCCTGCCACAAACAAACTTTACAACAAAAGGAAGAAACTGTTGCAGAAAAGAGGAAAATCCCAGGATGCAAAAAATTCCCTTACCAGCCTCAGTAAGAAGCTGAGATCTCTCATAAAATCCTCCAAAGCTAGTTACGAAAATAAAATTGTCAAAGATTCCAAAGACAACCACAAGGCATTCTGTAACTATGTCAAGAATCTAAATGGCAATGCTCAGATCTACTCTGAGCTACAACAGAATGGCATTAAATATACTGATCCTAAGGATGCTGCCAATATCCTGGCAGATCGATTTAGTGCCAGCTTCACCCCTCTCTCACCCCCTAAATGGCCCATCTCAATACTGGAAGATTGCCAAATTCTGGTAATAACGGCCACACAGGTAAAAAACGCACTCTCCAAAGCTAAGAATACAGCATCCATGGGACCAGATGACATCCCGGGCTGTGTACTACATGAGCTACAAAATGAACTGGCACCTCACCTAAGTGTCATGTTTAATCATAGCCTCACCTCAGGCTTCGTGCCCACTGAGTGGTGCACAGCTACAGTTATCCCACTCCACAAGGGGGGATCCACCTTAGATCCTGGGAACTACCGCCCCATCCATCTGATGAGCCTGATCTGCAAGGCCATGGAACGTATTATCATGGAACTTATAAACAAAGACTTAGGCAACCTTCAAACACTGGACCCCACCCAATTTGGGTTCGTGAAGGGCCGATCTTGTCTCCTGAACCTGATTGACTTCTTCGAATCAGTCTCCAGAGCCATGGACAAGAGTAAGGTGGTCCACACAGCCTATCTGGACCTTGCCAAGGCCTTTGACACCATCCCCCACTCTGGAATCATAAATAAACTTACTAAGCTGGGCATTAATCCCTACATCACTCGATGGGTTGCCAACTGGCTTACTGACAGAACCCACACTGTAAAAGTAGCTGACTTCAAATCCAGCTTCAGACAAGTGGAGTAACTCAAGGTTCAGTCCTGGGACCACTCTTGTTTGGCATCTACTTCTCTGACATACAAGCCAATACTAAGGGACTCTGGCTAACAAAGTGCGCAGATGACTGCAAAGTGGGAGCCATTATTGAATCTCCAAATGATGTGGATACTCCACAAAAGGGCCTTACAGAAACAGATGCTTGGTGCCAGAGCCATGGGCTCAAGCTCAGTGCCAAGAAATGTATAGTTATCCCCTTTGGGAAAAAACATGTACCCGCGAATTACCACATAGGTGGCAGTACACTAAACACCAAAATTGTGATAAGAGACTTAGGGACACAGGTGGACAGTGGTCTCACCTTCGATAACCACATCACCACAGCAGTCAGAAATCCTTCTATGTGGCACACTTCATCACTAAGGGATTTTCATCCAGAAAAAATTAGGTCATTGTCCCACTGTACTCATCCCTCATTAGACCCATTATAGAATACAATGCTGCATTTGGTATGTACCTCTCAAGACACCTGCATCAACTGGAAAGGCTGCAGAAATACCTCACTAAAAGAATCACAGGCCTAAAGCAGATGCCCTATGCTGACCACCTTAAAAAACTCCAGCTATACTCTGTGGCGTATCGTCTACTCAGAGGAGATCTCTGCTTAACAAACAAGGCCATGTCAAACCCAGAGTTTTTGGACATGCTACACTTAAAGAAATCCCAATCCCTCAGAGCCACATGCTCCAGGGATCTAAACCTTGTCATCACAATAAGCAAAACATGAGGGAGGGATATGTTCCTGATCCAGAGACTCCCCAGACTCTGGAATAGACTGCTCATACATGTCAAGCAGAGCGCCTCTTTGGCCCTCTTCAAAAGGAACCTTGATGATTGGATGGGAGAAAGGAAATTCACCCCGGGGATCACGTGAGTCGCCCTGCTAGACAGGGGTCCAGGAAGTAAATAGTGTGGGAAGAAATAGCCAGGGAATTGTTATGGTTAGGTTTGTATAGGTCCTATGGCCAATAGCCTAGTACCAACCTATGAACCTATGTAGATAAGAAGCATCGCAGTAGGATTCAAACACTACTTCCTCTAAAGAATGTAATATAATACTTCATACCTCAAGAGTACGAGTTCTGAAACTGCCTCATGAGACAAAGGAGGTAAAAGGAGATGTCAAAATGATAAGCAATAGAATTAAGTTGATACCCTAAGAGTTGGTAGGATATTTCTCTTAAAAGGCACTTCAAACTGCAGAGACCTGATTTCTGTTGTGTGATTGAATAAATTATTGCATACCTCTGAAAGATCCAAGTGATTTACTGAAATGTAGGTTTTGCAGTTTAGTTAAGAGAAATTGCCATTTTAATTTTAATATTTAACCTGAATTGCCATGAAAAGTTACCGTGATGAAAAATACAATCGCCTTCATTTAAGAAAATACTTTGATTATTATAGAAGTTTCTCTCTTAAACATACTCAGTTACTCTTTGGTGCTAATGATCTAATACATAAGGTACTATATAATGCATGGAGTTTTAAATAAACATTTGAAGCTATATAATGAACTGTTCCCGCTCTGCTCTTGTGAATATTGTTAGCCATCCTGACTCTGTCATGACCTCTTCTTCTTTCCAATCTGCCTGTTTATTACCAGGTGTTATTTGTCTCCTTTGATGATTTCTTGCATTGTTTCCCTCACTCTACGTGGTAGACAGGTTCACTTGATAACAAAGCCAAAAAAAAAATCCTTCAGAGATATATACAAAATAAAGCCAGTGTTAAAATTATGCTGGTAGAACACATAAATTATGCACAGTAGGAGTTGCAAGCACTTTTTTTAAATGCATTGTTAGAAATATGCATATTTCCTACATGTTAACCGTGCATTCTTGAGTCTTGTACTGAAAAATTTGTTCAGATAAAATCTGTATGTTACTCATTTTGGTAAGGTACAGCTAGAGTTTCCATTTACACTATTATGCCCTGCTAGGTGAAAAACATCCATTCCAGGCAATTGGCCCATTCATTCCCTATCACCGGATCAATAGTTCATAGGTTCATAGTGTACTAGGCTAACGACCACTATGGCTTTTTTAATCCTAGCCATGCACCCCAAATCTCTGACATGTTCTGGTACCCTTGCTAAGTGTAGCAGGGAGATGGAAGATTTACAAGCAGGGACCTGGGAGATGAACCACTTACAAGCAGACCATTTCTTTTAGAGAAATAGGTGCCAAACCAGGGATGGATTTCCTGTTCCCTTTGCAATTGTATAATTTACACGTGAATCGGGTTAGGAAGGAATTCTACTTCACATATGGATGGAAAGCCTGTTTCAGAGAAGGGGTAGTCTCTGGGATACATACCTGTTTCTCCAGCACGTCCTATTTATACCACAGATGAGGTTTGAGTCTTTAGAATGGGTAATTCTGGTGGTGTTTGTTTTGCAGATATGTAGTAGGTCCATTAGGTTAGGGTCTGACAATGCCTTGTATACCAGGCATAGATCTCCCCTCAACAGTCCTGTAGGAGACAGAACACAGGAATAGGGCTTTGAGGTGTTCTACATAGGACATGTTACTTCCTCCCTGTATCCTTTTAGTGAGGAACCTCTATGGATGCCCCAGTTTTTCAATGTGCTAGTTAGATACATACCAAAGGGGGTATTTACTCAATTTTAGGTCTGATGAATGCTGAATACAGTGGGAAAATGACTTACTTGCACTGAGATGTCATACTTTTGTTTATAAGTTGCACAAAATAGAATGATTTCCTAACTGCTGTAGACACGTGATGGTCAAAGGCTAGATTACTGTCTGTTTGTGTCCTCTAGTCTTAGGGATTTGTTGCCAACATAACAATTATCTGCATTGGATGAATTCCTGAAGGATGCTTTATGCATTTCTTGGCATTTAGTTTTAGTCCATGGTTCTGACACAAGTTATATGTCTGTGTCAGCCTTACTTGGAGAACATTAGTGTTGGTTGGAAATTCTATTACTGCTCCTAATTTGAAATTAGGTACTAATTTGGTCAGCCAGAGACTCTTGACATTGGCCTTGACTTCAGAGAGGTAAATGCCAAAAAGAAGCAGTCCTAGGACTAATCCCTGAAGAAATTTGCTTGTGACTGACCTCTTTGTAGATGTGGAGTCTCCATTTCTAACTTCCTGGGTCCTGTCTGTGAGCCTAATGCATGTAATGTGGTTATCCACCAGGTGACATAAGGGTTTATACCTACCTCTTGAATTTGTCAACAATGCCAGAGTGGGTTATTGTATAAAATGAAATGCTCTGGCCAGGTCAAGGTAGGGAGTGTGAATCATTATGCCCTCATCCATTGTTTTGGTGATCTTCTCAAAGAAGTCCACCAGAATGAGTGGGCCTGACTTGCCTTTGATGAAATCAAACTGGATTGAGTCTAGTGAGTGGCGGTTTCCTGTGTCATTATTGATCATTTACATTGCAATTATTTCCATGTAAATAATCAGTATTGACATAGGAACCTCCAGACTCTGGACCAGCGCAGTTTGGTTTCATTCTTAGTTGATAAGAAGAGGCCATTATTCCGGCAGCTAACAGGAGTGGATTCTGTTTTTGCTGCAGCCCTATGTCCCCAAATAACACTCACTTGATAGAGCAAAGGAAAGGGCATTCGATGGGTTGTCCACAATGGACATTCCCTCACTTCCATCAAGCTTACCATCCACCAGCACTATAGAATATAAGGTAGTTTCCCTGGTCTCTGCTAGGGAAATCATAGAGTCAGGCACTTACATTATTCTTATGGGCTCTAATAAGGTCATAAAAAGGCCATAGCTAGTGGAATATTAATTTTTAGCTTTTATGTTTTACCATGGCTCAAGTGGCATTGTTTATTCTTCAGTCACGGTGCTGAAATGTTTTTTTCAGGTGGAATTTGTATATTTCCCATGAAGCTTTGTTAAGGTGGTGCTAGCAAATGTCTTTGTACACAGGTTCACTTGATAGTCAGCTTCCAATCACTGCAGAACTAACCTGCAACATATTGCTGTTGTGTAGGTTTATGTCTCTTTTCAAAACATTTACATAGTGTGTTTTAAGTTGTGGTCATACTATGTGACAAATTAGAATTTGTCAAATGGCAGTGTATGGGACTACTTTTGTGATACCACTTTTAAGCTCTAAGATCCTTGCCAATAACAATGACAAAGCAAATGTTTCTAGAAGGTGCTGCAGTAGCTCTGATTGATGAGATATATGGTCACAGGATGCCAACCTTCCACTTGGATGTAATGCAGATCTTGCAAGACTAACATTGTTCAAGACACTATTTTCTGTGAAGCTTGTTAGACAATGTAAAAATAATATGCCGAGAGCAAAGTAAGGAGCGGTACAATAAAAACAAGCTTGTTAGACAAATCTGGCTCATTGAGTTGTACTCATATGAGTTATGCTGCATACCTTTTCATTTTTCTGATGTTTTTATGTTTACCTTTATATTGGACTGCAAGAATGATGTTTGTCTGTGAACTGTTTCAAGAAATTATGTTCTTGTTGTGCTTGTATCTGTATTCTTTCAGATTATACATGAAAACTTGCACTCTTTGTGTTAATGTGCAATTATTATAATCTGCTAAATAAAAGTGAGTAAGTAAGCATGGGACCATGACAGAGCAACTTCATTTCTCTGTCCATGTTGTTGCACCCATACATCAAAACGATGCAGACACTGTTGCAGCTGGACATAATCACCTTGTTGTTTACCCTAGTGATGCCCCAGGTATTTCTGATGGATCATTCTAGCAATGTCTCTAGGCATTTAGTATATTCTCATCATATTTATATTAGTAATTATAAAAGCATGTTCAATATGAGAAAATGAAAGATTTCATGTTAAAGCTTATATGATAGGTTACACAATTGCATTGATAACTGACCATTGTTTGGTGCAACAGAAGAGATAATACATGCTCATTTATTAATACTGACATAATTTTCATATTTATTTTCTTAACCAAGGTATACATGCAAAACTGCTTTGCCTCACATGAAAGCTCATAGCTGGATGAACAAAATGATAATAACAGTATGTGTGTAACTCATGCTTTTACTGAGTTATTGTAAGTTGTTTACAGTGCAGCTAAAACTAATATTTACTGTTATTGTAACTTACAAACTTCATTTGGAGATATAGAATCTAATGAATGTGGCAGCTGTAAAGACTATCTCTTGATGAACAATTTATAATTTACATTTATTTAGTAAGATTTATGGTTCTTGATGTATGAACATTTATTTGAAATGTAAAGATATAACTTAATTTTGTCAAAAGATTCCATTTTGCATTTAGTAAATTACCAATAACATGTATTTAATTATAGGAGTTAACTGATATAATCTAGAAGAAAAGTTTTACTTTCAGTGGAGCCCCAGCAAGATAGTATTCATCGTGTACAGCTGAATAACTAAAAGGCTGCTAAGGACACTATATATATATATATATATATATATATATATATATATATATATATCTATATATATATATATATATATATATATATATATATATATATATATATGCTTCATATATACATTTTAGCATATACAACACAAGTAAAACAGAAAAGATACAATTATCATAACCACAACATTTATAACTGTAGCCTTTAATGAAATAAGGCAATACTGAGGAAATGATCTCAAATTTCCTGCTAGAGGCAAATCCACTCCACATGGTAGGTGATGATAATCCTTTCGTCCTCTAACAATAAAGCTCATTAGTCAGCCGGCCAGATAGCTTCAAATATCTGAAGGTCTTTTATCATTTAGAACATTACTCACTAGCTCAGTTATTGAACAGTTTTTTAAAAGTGGTCTGAAGGCTAAATCATTCAGTGCCATGTCATTGTCTATTTGCCTTAAATCAGAAGCTCTAGTTATCAAACTGTGAGACTGTCTTGTAAATATACCAGTCGCACAAAGTATGCATCAGGCCAGAGCAGTTTATGAAGAGGCACATCTATGATGCAGCACTGAAACATGTTAGTGATAAATAGAAATATTTGTCATGTTACATAAAAATGCATGTCTTGGTTTATACACGGTGTTAAAAGTAGTGCAACATACGATAAGCATATTGAAGTACAGCTCAGGAACAGTGAGGAACAAAAGGTAAGGCATGCTGTTAGTCAGAATAACAGCAATAGGAAAACTTAATAAGCAGCATATGCTCCATAGCAAAATGTTCTACCCTGGCTAGAAATACATAATGCACTCATGTATACAACCCCTGGACAGTAAATGAAGCACACAAGGCAGCAGTAAAACGGATGCTGCAATAGAAATGCACAATGCAACAAGCAGAATCAACTCACCTGACCAGAAGCAGATAAAATCAAACTCAAGCTGAAAGAATAATAGAAAACACAGTCAGAAACAACCATAATACATTACTGCAAACTTGGATGATTTTATATCTGTCTATCTATCTATATATGTCTGGCTGGGTGTGTGTTTATATATATATATATATATATATATATATATATATGGGTCTATCTTAGTACATCGACATTTCACAATACTGAAAACGGATTCACCGACACCATAATATCGAAAGTCACGTTACCGACGCCAGAAGATCGACAAGGCAGAAGACCGACGGAGGAAGACACCGACGCTGAGAAGCTGCGATGGGGAAAGGATATGTAAGTCTGCGGTAGTGACGGACGATAGGGTGCGAGTAAGGTAAGTGTGCGATGCTGGTGTTTAGTAGGGGTAGCGGTGGGATAAGTGAGTTAGGGTTAGGCGGGGGTTAGGTGAGTGTGCGAGTAAGGTAAGTGTGCGATGTTGGTGTTTTGTAGGGGTAGGGGTGGGATAAGTGAGTTAGGGTTAGGGCGCGGGTTAGGTGAGTGTGCGAGTAAGGTAAGTGTGCGATGTTGGTGTTTTGTAGGGGTAGGGGTGGGTTAAGTGAGTTAGGGTTAGGGCGCGGGTTAGGTGAGTGTGCGATAGTGACGGACCTTAGGGTAAGGGTTTGGGTCAGGGTTGTGGATAGTTGTGTATGTATGGGTTAGTGTTTGTTTGTAAGGATTTTAGTGTGCTTGTGTTGTGTGTGTGAGTGTTGGATAGGGATGTGTTTTGTTTGTTGGTATGTTGTGTCGGGTGTATGCGATGTCGTGTTTGTGAACTGTCGATCTTCTGGCGTCGGTTAAATGACTTTCGATGTTTTGGTGTCGGTTAATTCGTTTCGGTATTGTGAAATGTCGATGTACTAAGATAGATCCATATATATATATATATATATATATATATATATATATATATATATATATATATATATATATATATATGTATATATACACACACACACACAAACATACATTTATTACATATATATATATATATATATATATATATATATATATATATATATATGTGTGTGTGTGTGTGTGTGTGTGTGTGTATGCCCCCTGCTTTTGACCACAACCACATGTACATTTGTAAGCACAGGGGTATGACTTAATGTTGATAGCATGGATGGCTGAACAAATACAGGTAAATGGAGTTGTAGGAGGGTTAAGACCGTGTGCATGTGTGTGTGTGTGTGTGTGTGTGTGTGTGTGTGTGTGTGTGTGTGTGTGTGTGTGTGTGTGTGTGTGTGTGTGTGTGTGTGTTTGGGAGTTAGGGTAAACATCGATGATGAGTGAAGGTTGGGTGTTAGGGTCGAGGATGAGTGAAGGTTGTGTGTTGTGTGTTTGTATGTGAGTTTGTACATTTTAGGGTAAGGGTTAAATTAGGGGATACATATAGTGCTGTATGTGTGTGTCTGTGAATGTTTGTGTGTCTGAGTCTGCCTTGGGTAGTGACAATGTTACAGGAAAGTTTTAATGACATTAAGGTGTAGGGTTAGGGTTGGGGGAACAGGCAGCATTATTTATTTTTTTTATTTATTTATTTACATTTGTTTACCGGGAAATTCCGGCTGGACGCAGGTCCTTTTTCAGTGGATGCCCAGGGAGAAAAGCTCCACATCATGTACATGATAAATAGAGATACAAAGTTGCAGCAATAGTAAACAACATTACAGGTTGCTGGCTTTAATACAATGACAAGATATTGATTATCAACAGTGTATACAGTAAATGTTACAGGGCGGCCACGGTGGTGCAGTGGTTAGTGTTGCCACCTCACAGCAAGAGGTTCTCCAGTTCAATTCTCAGCTGGGGTGCCTTATGTGTGGAGTCTGCATGCCCTCCCTGTGGTCACGTGGGTTTCCTCCGGGTGCTCTGGTTTCCTCCCACATCCCAAAGACATGCAGTAAGTGGATTGGACACTCTAAATTGGCCCTAGGTGTGAGTGTGTGCATGTGTGTGCCTTCTGTGGATGGTTGGGCGCCGGGCTGGCAACTCAACACTGCAAAACTCCACTGCCAATCATGCGCAGACAGATGATCCGCTGTGGCGACCCCTAACCGGGAAAAAGCCGAAAGAAGAAGATATACAGTAAATGTTGCAAGTTAAGATAGTTTCTTTTCATTTATAATATTAGTAACTAAGTTGTTAGACAAGATGTTAAAGTATGTAAAGACAGCTAGCTATTTCTGACTGTGGTTAGTAGTGACAGTAGTATAGTTGGGTTAAGAGTCTAGGTGGGGGGAAGGTAAGGGTTGGGAGTTAGTCTAGATTAGAACAAGGACAAAGCCAGTGCAAATTTAAGTGTAATTTGAGCGCATTAGGGTTAACACCTATTACTAAGGTGGTTCTAGTTGGCAAAGCTTTCAATAGAAGATGAAATGCAAAGTATCCACTTCAAACTTAAAACCGGAGCAAAGGGCATATGGCAGATAAAGAAATATGGACATGCCAGCAAATAAAGTTGTGGCACTGCTCATACAACAGCAAAAATGAAGAGAATGGATGTAGCAGAAGGCATACTATATTAGCTCTCCAATGATCCCTTTAAGCAGGACATGTTTATGTTGCTCAGCTCTTGTAAGTAGTGGCTTCCTGATGTTCAGCACTAGTAATAAGCTCCAGGACCTGGGGATATCGATAATTATCTGTTCTGCAAGATCCTGCAGGTATTGAGAATACAGATGTCAGTTACAGGACCCTCACTAATTTAGCAACATAAATGACACCTGCATGACCTTGCACAGTCACAATTTGGGAATATAAATATAAATAACAGCTAAGTGACCCTGCATAAGATCCATTTGAGAATATAGATAACACCTACAGGACCCTTTTGGATTACACATGGTACCTATTTGACCTTAAACAAGTACCACTTCAGAATACAGATGTTATCTCTAGAACCCCATACAAGTACAATTTAAGAATACAGATGACACCTGCAGGGCCTTGCACAATCCCCATTTAGGAATATAGATGGCACCTACAAGACCTTGCATAAGTACCATTTGGGAATATAGATGGTACCAACAGGACCATTTAGGGTTATACATGACACCTACATGACCTCGAACAAGTACCATTTCAGAATAAAGAACACTTTTAGGACCCTGCATTAGTACATTTTTTTATTCTTTTTTTATAATTTTCAGAGTAAAAAACAAAACAGAAGTTAACTTCTGTTTTATATCTCACATAAATTGACAATAATAATGTTAAACTTAAACACTTTATCACAAAATAGTAACAACACATCAATTAATACACTACAGATCATAGATCATTTGTGACTCTTACACATATCATGTAGCCCTCCCCCCGTTCCTCTTTCCCAAGTGTAATTAAAAACTATGAACCATTTCCCATTCCTTGCATATTTTATCTTTCTTGTATGTACTTTCTGTGTGCTAAGTACTCTGAAAAAAGTCCTGAAGTTGTTGCTTCCTATTTTATATTTCTTCCATATTATCTTTCCTTTCCATGCTTTCACAACAATGTTCCTAACCCATCCTCCTAGCAGCAGAATAATACTCATTTAAATAAGGCTATGCATTCTTTTCACTCCGAACCCTAAGAGACAAATCCTTCAACTCTTCAGAACTGTCCACTGAGATATGCTCCAACACTCACTTAATACATCATTCCAACACTGGCACATCAAAGAACAGTGCCAGAACATATAAATATAACCTGTTCCAGCTTCTCCTCCTCTCCAATATTAGCAGTTCTATATCATCTGTGGAAAAAAAATGCATCTGCAGATTCCATATCACCAGCAGGACTTTTAATCTGCCACCCATTTTAAAACACAACTGCCACTGCTTCTCTGGAAAAACTTACTACCTCCTTTTCCCACCATATCAACTTTGATTTCTCCATTTCCTTTCTTAATACATTTAATGATAACATTGCATACATCTTAGTACACACCCATTTGGATTGCCCCTTCAGTAATCTTTACAAATCACCATCTTGCTATCCTCTCTCATCAACATCTGACTCATTCCCATATTTCTCAACCAACTATTTATAGCATGCTTCAATTTCCTGATTGGTAAACTGAACTGATCCTTTAAAGAATTCCAATCTAAAAACTCATAGCCACCTGCTGAGATGTTCCACATCACTTGTGCTATAATTTTAATTCCCCTTTCCTCGCATTTTTGCCAGTATAGTTCTCTGCCCGATACTTTGATACTGTGATTATTACAAAGACCCACTCTTAAGATGCCAGTCTCCCCTGGGCAACTCTTTATCAGCTGCGTGAATTTACCCTAAATTTGATTGACCATGTATCTCTGCTTGCTAGTATCCTACAGTCCAGGATATGCACTAAAATCATTGATTTTAATAGTTGCCATAGCTGATGCTAGTGAATACAGCTCAGAAAATTTGGCATCCCAATGCATGAGTAGAATTTAAGAATATTGAGGACATCAACAGGATATTGCATGAATACCATTTGGGAATATACATGGCATCTTTAAGATCCTGAACAAGTAACATTTGGGACTTTAGATCTCACTTACAGGACCTTACACAAGCACTGCCTGGGAATATAGATGGCATCTCACTTACAGGACCTTACACAAGCACTGCCTGGGAATATAGATGACCATCTCACTTACAGGACCTTACACAAGCACTGCCTGGGAATACAGATGACTTCTCACTTACAGGACCTTACACATGCACTGCCTGGGAATATAGATGACACCTTCGGAACACTGTCTGTACTCTTCAGGCAAATGACTACTATCCATGCACATTGTGGACTGTACAGTAATAGTAAATTGCTTCCACAGCTTTATGTCTTGATATGAAAAAATCCAGGGACTCCAGTGAGGCAACTGTTGATGGCTCCATATGAAATCATGTGAGTAAAAATTGTGAGTGTCAGAAGTCTGAAATATACATTGCCATTTAAAAAAAATACAGCAAATATACTACCAAAGTAGTTTTTGCATTGGGAGTTCACTCATCCTACACTCCCCCACAACATGGAGGACGGCACCCCCCCCTTACCCCTGCAGTCTATTTATAAATACCGTGATTTTAAGGGAATAAAACTGTAGTCTTAGTATATACTCCCTGCCATAAATGCTTGGCGTTCCACTATTACAAGAGTTAAAGCTGCAGTCCATGGAATTTCAGCAGACATCACTGATGCATTGAAGGTTCTTTCAAATGTGTGCTTGGTTTATTTATTTTGAGTAGGGAAATGGTAAGTGTATTGGATCACTTGGGCCCATTTTATCCATAACATAGCTACAGTAAATATTGTATAACAATTGGATGGCAAGTGACAACATAGCCAAGGTAATACAAATGCTATACAAAGTATGTAACCAATAATGAAATAGTAATGTTATTGAGAAGGTTATGGTTAAAGTAATTAGAAAAAAATGAGTCAAGAAGTTAAGGTAGGATAGGTCCTCCATCTTATATCGGTGAGGGTCAAAAACAGCTGTGCTGGGCAGTAATACAAGAGATATAAAAAAGTTGACAAAAAAGTAAGATTCACCATTTGTCACAACATGAATCATATAAAGCATCCATTTGTCACAACATGAATCATATAAAGCATCCATTTGTCACAACATGAATCATATAAAGCATGACAAAGTAGAGGAGCAGAAAAGCTGATTATCTCACATCATTGATCAGATTAGCTATGCAGTGGGACTATGTAATGCTTTAACTCTTTTAAAAGCTGAGTGGGTTTGAAGGGTATAAATAGATGTGGGCTGTTGTTTATTTGAGTTAAAAAGCAAGTTTGCGTGATTTAGAGTATCTTAGTAAGGGTGGTTAAAATGAAGGAGTGTGGAAGGGAGACTAGTAGAAAGGTTGAATCCATGTGATGGGTAGTGATTTACATTGAGCATGTTGTAGAGTAACATAGAATCAAGTTACTTTTGTACATATTGGATAGACACTCTTATAAGACCTAGGAGGGATGCAGCCATTTTGCTGAAGGCAAATTGAAATATGCTTTTATTAGTTTACCACAGGTGAGAAGTGGGCGATAATATTCCATGTATGGGTGCGAGAGTGTTTTTTACTGAAGATGTCTGTGACATGAAAATGTTTTATTTTGCAGATTGGCAATGGGGTAAATAAAAAGACAGAATAGTTTAGTGTTAAACGTATGCATTTGAAAGCACATTATTTCCAGTGAGGGGAGTCTACCATTCTGGATTAAATTTGAAGGTCCTAGTTAAGGTGCTAAAAATATTGCCTACTTTTGTGCAATACTTGATTTTTACCATGGAGAAAAAGGGATCAATCTGGAAAACAACCATGCCATTAATATAGAAGCATCCCAAATGGGCAGATGATAAATCAGCAAGTAAAGGAGAATAATGCTGTCGTTGAATTCGTCCTCAAGTCTTGGTGAGTACCTTCATGAGGTAGACCCCGCTTTTCACAAAATCTCATCAAGACAACACTGATGCAGTGACTGTATTTTATATAACATATATCATGGACAGTAGTAGGTTAAAATATAAAAAAGATAGCTGGGTGCACAAGACCCAGGATAAACAAGTGCCCAATCCTGGTAGACATACTGGTGCCAGGAATGGATAAAATGACAGTGCAGAATCCTCAAGACAATGAAGACAATGTGGAACAAAACAAAGATGTTAAATGGATAGAAGAAGGAAAAGAAAGGATAAAAAGTTCAAATGTACAGGATATGAAATGGGATGAAGTAACAGCCAGAGAGGTTGGAACAGAGTTAAGAAGAGCTCCTAATTGGAAAAACTCAGGCCCAGATTCAGTACCTAACTTCTGGCTAAAAGTATTAAAAACTTTATATTAATATTTAGCCATGAGTAAGAACTATTTGTATGCACACCCCAAACAAATACCAACCTGGTTAACAGCAGGAAAAACAATGCTTGTACTTGAGTGAACCTGCAAGCTATTCTAAAAGGTATAGACCAGTAACTTGTCTTCTGATAACCTGTAAGCTATACATTGGAATTGATGCTGGCAGAGTTTATAGTCATTTAGAAGAAAACTCAGTCATGCAATATAACAAAAGGGTAGTAAAAGAAAGTCATGTATAACAAAGGATCATTTGATGCTAAATAAAGTCATAATGGAGACTGTAAAAAGGAGAAGAATCTAAGTATCGTATTGATAGACTACAAAAAAACATTTCACAGTATCCCACATTCATGGATAAAAGAGTGCTTAAGAATGTATAAGATACACCCTACACTGATCAATTACATTACAGCAACCATGAAACAGTGGCAAACCACTTTGCAGTTAAGCCATGGTTTGTTTGTTTCTTTCTTTCTTTCGGCTTTTCCCGGTTAGGGGTCGCCACAGCGGAACTCCGGTCTGCTAATGATTGGCAGTAGATTTTTACATGCTGGCTTGCCAGGCCTAACGCACAACCTTCAATGAAGGAACGCCCATTCACGCATGTTGACACACAGAAGACGCTCTAACTGAGAATCGAATGGGCAATGTCTAACTGTGAGGCGACAACGCTACCGCAGCACCACCACCGCAGTATTATTATTCCTGGGATAAAGATCCAAAGGGAGATATACCAGGTTGACTCTTTGTTGCCACTGCCCTTTCATCTTGACCTTAACCCCTTAAAGTCTTTATTAAACAGATTAGGTCATGGCTACAATGTGGCTCCCAGACAACAACAAAATGTAAAGACTTCTCATCTTCTTTTTGTGGATGCTTTAAAACTGTATAGTTCATCAGATGAAAAGCTGAAAGTACAACTGCAAGTGGTCAAAACTTTTTCAGATGATATAAGAATAATATCTGGTCTTGATAAATGTGCAAAAGCAGCCTTTAAAGCAGAAAAGTTGTAATACCAAGAAAACATCAGTTTGGAACAGGAATGTGATATAAAAGAACTTGAGCAAGAGGGAGCATATAAATATTTGGGAATTGACAAAGGATCAACAGTAAAACACAAACAAATGTGAATAAATCTTAGTAAGAAATATTTTAGAAGACTTAAATTAATACTGAAAACAGAGTTGACATCTAGGAACAAAATACAAGCTATAAACCAATTTGCTGTTCCTGTCCTAACATACAGTTTTTGAAGTGATTGACTGGCTCCAAAAGGGGTTGGGCAGGAAAACAAGAAGGATGCTTCATGCTCATCAAATAGTTTATCAAAAATCAGTGTATACCAAGACTATATATTCCTGTTCAGAAGGAGGTATGGGCCTCCTTGAAATTTATTACATATATAAATCTGCAGTCATAGGATTGCGTACAAATCTGCTGACCTCAGACCCAAATGTAGTGAATTTTTTAAAATATGAGATGAATAAGTCTAAGTATACTGAAAGGCATAATAATGTGGCAAGACTGTTGCATTTGGGTATTTGTGCAAACATTATAATTCAGAAGTAGCTGAAAAACATTGGAAACATGAGTCACAAAGTATTATAGAAAGTGATGAAGTTTATATTACATGCTATCACTCATTAAAAACAGTTCAAAAATACATCAGAGAAAACCAAATATAGTAGTCCATGAAAAGAAGACAAAAGTAGCATTGATAATTAAAATTGTTATACCCAGTGACTATAGTGTCTTACATACGGAGAGGCACAAAGTCATAAAATACCAGGATTTGCAAACAGAAACAAGAGCAATGTGGAAGAAGGACACCCAGACAGTTCTAATAGGAGCAATGGATCTTATAAAGAAGAATTTACAGTTGTACTTAGATATGTTACTGAGACATGTAACTCTGTACAAATTACAGAAGGGGATTTTGCTGGGCACAATGCAGGTGCTGCAAAGAGCACTTCTGGGTAACATCAAAGATTGAAACCATACTAATTTCATGAACTTTAATCATACTTTGACTTAGGAATGTTGTCCATTTCCATCATGGTATTAGAAACTCAAAAGACTTGGAGAAATTAAACCAGGTGATATTCTTTGAGGAGCTGCCTGCATGTCTTCTGTTAACATCAACAAAAAAGGAGGAAACCCAGAATTGATCTCTGTAGTACTCTTCTGAGAAGTTTAAGTGGCACAGAAAGAGTGTTTTTATATCCATACTGCTTGATTTTCTAAATAAGTGTAAAACTGTGGATAGGTGACCCTACACCATATATTTTGACCTCCAGGAGAGGATGGTACAAGTATGTACTAAAGAGATATCAGGAAGACTAGGGATGCAAACCCTACCTTCACTGATTTGGGGTTAGAAATAATAAATGAGGAAAGTAAATATTGGTCTGAATCAAACTTGTATGCCTTAAAAGGTGTGTGTGTGTGTGTGTGTGTGTGTGTGTGTGTGTGTGTGTGTGTGTGTGTGTGTGTGTATATATATATATATATATATATATATATATATATATATATATATATATAAAAATGAATGTGTTGTTCCATTTAAGAAGTTTGCATAAAGGAATACGGTGCTGTAGTAAATTTCTTTAGAGTAAGGCAGGTAAAGGCTAGGACTGTGACAGTGAGGGTCGGAACTTTGAATGTTGGCAGTATGACTGGTATAGGGAGGGAGCTAGCTGATATGATGAACCAAAGGACGGGTGGTATATTGTGCGTGCAAGAGACCAGATGGAAGGGGAGCAAGGCTAGGTGTATCGGAGGTGGTTTCAAATTGTTTTATCATGGTGTGGATGGGAGGAGAAATGGCGTAGGCATTATCCTGAAGGAACAGTATGCTAAGAGTGTTTTGGAGGTGAAAAGAGTGTCGGATAGAGTGATGTTTATGAAGCTGAAAATTGATGGTGTAATGATGAATGTTGTTAGTGCATATGCTCCACAAGTTGGGTGTGCGATGGATGAGAAAGAAAAATTTTGGAGTGAGTTGGATGAAGTGGTGATGACTGTACCCAAGGGTGAGAGACTGGTGATTGGAGCAGATTTCAATGGGCATGTTCGTGAAGGGAACAGAGGGGATGAGGAAGTGATGGGTGGGTATGGTGTTAAGCAAAGGAATGCAGAAGGTCAGATGGTAGTGGATTTTGCGAAAAGGATGGACATGGCTGTGATGAATACATATTTTAACAAGAGGGAGGAGCATAGGGTGACATACAAGAATGGAGGAAGATGCACACAGGTGGATTATATCTTATGTAGAAGGGACAATCTGAAGGGGATTGGACACTGTAAAGTGGTGGCAGGGGAAAGTGTAGTTAGGCAGCATAGGATGGTGGTTTGTAGGATGACACTAGTGATCAAGAAGAGGAGGATGAGTGTGAGGGCAGTACCAAGGATCAAATGGTGGAAATTGAAAAAGGGTAATTGTGAGGTGATGCTCAGGGAAGAGTTAAGACAGGCACTGGGTGGCAGTGAAGAGTTACCGAATAGCTGGGTAACTACAGCAGAGTTAGTAAGAGAGATGGCTAGAAAGGTGCTTAGCGTGACATCTGGAAAGAGGAAGGAGGACAAGGAGACCTGGTGGTGGAATGAAGAAGTACAGGAGAGTATACAGAGAAAGAGTTTGGCGAAGAAGAAGTGAGATTGTCAAAGAGATGAAGAAAGTAGACAAGAGTATAAGGAGATGAGGTGCATGGCAAAGAGAGAGGTGGCAAAGGCTAAGGATAAGGCGTATGAAGAGTTGTATAAAAGGTTGGACACTAAGGAGGGAGAAAAGGACCTATACCAATTGGTTAGACAGAGGGACCGAGCCAGTAAAGATGTGCAGCAGGTAAGGGTGATAAAGGATAATGAGGGAATGTACTCACAAGTGAGGAGAGTGTGTTGAGCAGATGGAAAGAGTACTTTGAGGGGTTGATGAATGAAGAGAATGAGAGGGAGAGAAGGTTGGATGATGTGTGGATAGTGAATCATGAAGTGCAGTGGATTAGCAAGGAGGAAGTAAGGATAGCTATGAAGAGTTTGAAGAACAGAAAGGCTGTTGGTCCAGATGACATACCTGTGGAAGCATGGAAGTGTTTAGGTGAAATGGCAGTGGAGTTTTTAACTACATTGTTTAATGAAATCTTGGAAAGTGAGAGGATGCCTGAGGAATGGAGAAAAAGTGTTTTGGCACCGATTTTTAAGAATAAGGGTGATGTGCAGAGTTGTAGTAACTACAGAGGGATTAAACTGATCAGCAACAGCATGACGTTATGGGAAAGAGTAGTGGAAGCTAGGTTAAGAAGAGAGGTGATGATTAGTGATCAGCAGTATGGTTTCATGTCAGGAAAGAGCACTACAGATGCGATGTTTGGTCTGAGAGTGTTGATGGAGAAGTACAGAGAAGGTCAGAAGGAGTTGCATTGTGTCTTTATGGATTTAGAGAAAGCATATGACAGGGTGCCTGGAGAGGAGTTGTGGTATTGTATGAGGAAGTCTGAGAAGTATGTAAGAGTGGTACAGGATATGTACGAGGGTAGTGTGACAGCAGTGAGGTCTGCGGTGGGAGTGATGGATGCGTTTAAGGCATACCTCTCAACTGTCCCTGATTTTCAAGGATGTCCCTGATTTTGACTCAAATTTTAACTGTCCCTCTTAATCCCTCCTGAAACTAATGACTTTTGGAGGAAAGGTGGTGAATTACATTTAATGAATAATGACAATAATTAAGAGTTATAAACTTCTTTTACTTCAGAAAATGTGTATTAATTCATATGCTCTGATTCTGTCAATGTTTCAAGTTAATAGCACTAATATTTTAAAAGTGTCCCTGATTGTCCCTGATTTTTTCTTGACTTGTCCCTGATTCTGTTGAAATTTGTCCCCAATTGGTTGAGAGGTCTGGTTTAAGGTGGAGGTGGGATTATAGCAAGGATCAGCTCTGAGCCCTTTCTTATTTGCAATGGTGATGGACAGGTTGACAGACGAGATCAGACAGGAGTCTCCGTGGACTATGATGTTTGCACATGACATTGTGATCTGTAGTGAGAGTAGGGAACAGGTGGAGGAGACCCTGGAGAGGTGGAGGAGACCCTGGAGAGGTGGAGATATGCTCTAGAGAGCAGAGGAATGAAGGTCAGCAGGACTAAGACAGAATATATGTGTGTGAATGAGAGGGAGGACAGAGGAATGGTGAGGATGCAGGGAGTAGAGGTGGTGAAGGTAAATGAGTTTAAGTACTTGGGATCAACAGTTCAGAGTAATGGTTATTGTGGAAGAGAGGTGAAGAAGAGAGTACAGGCAGGATGGAGTGAGTGGAGAAGAGTGTCAGGAGTGACTTGTGACAGACGAGTACCAGTAAGAGTGAAAGGGAAGGTCTATAAGAGGGTAGTGAGACCAGCTATGTTATATGGGTTGGAGACAGTGGCATTGACAAAAAGGCAGGAGTCAGAGCTTGACTTTGCAGAGTTGAAGATGTTAAGATTTGCACTGGGTGCGACGAGGGTGGACAGGATTAGGAATAAGTATATTAGATGGTCAGCCCAGGTTGGAAGGTTTGGAGACAAAGCCAGAGAGGCAAGATTACGTTGGTTTGGACATGTGCTGAGGAGGGATGCAGAGTATATTGGGAAAAAGATGCTAAGAATGAAGCTGCCAGGTAACAGGAAAAGAGGAAGGCCTAAGATAAGGTTTATGGATGTGGTGAGAGAGGACATGCAGGCGGTTGGTATGACAGAGCAAGATGCAGAGGACAGGAAGAAATGGAAACAGTTGATCTGCTGTGGTGACCCCTAACGGGAGCAGCCGAAAGAAGAAGAAGGAGATAAAACCATTCAAAAAGCCAGCTCTGCAGTCTTTAAAGCTAATGTTTATTTTCAAGGGACAAAATAAAAGATCTGTTTCTTCTGCTTGTGGGAAAACATAAATCTGTATAAACAGTGATTTCTGGAATTAACTAATTTAAGCAGTGAGTGCAACACTTTCATTGTTCAGCTTTCTCACACAGTTTTGTATTGTTCCTTCTTTTTCAAGCAATGTACTCAGTGCTTACAGACAAAAAGTACAATTCACTCAAGTCCTTCCAGCTTTGGCCAAAGTTATCACATAGACAATTCATTCTGCTCAAAATGGAGAATAGTTCCTCAATCGCCTGGTAATAGTTCCTTCAATACACAGTACAGAAACACCTTCTCAATCCATTTCAGCCCCTGGAGACTCATTCTAATGCACTTCTTCAGAAATCTGTGTATTCTATGAGCAGTAATCTGTTCTACTCTGACAGAACCTACCTGCAGCCTAGTTTCCATGGAGCCCTCACTGCTTGCCCCCAATGAAAATATATTGTCTTAAGCCCCCCAAAGATGTTCTATATACATGTGACAGCCCATCTACATTAAAGTGTCATTGTTTTGGACAATGCATAATCTTGAATTTGAATAATTGGAGGTATTGCGCTGTGAGCACGTTTATAATTACCGCTGTTCTGCCTATAAAGCCCAACAGGGGTTAGGTGGGGTTGGGTGGGATGTCTGTGATGAGTACAAATTATTTTCCTAAACATATTTTAAAGTTTTGATGGCACATTTAATTGTTAGCATTCCCTTTTTATCACCACTGAGAAGTGCAGCTCAGTGTAACTGAGCTTACAATTTATGCACAACGATGAATAATCATCTCCTTCTACATCATCCTTGCCTCAAAGAAACCAGGGGAAGGATGTCCGCCCCATTGTAGAAGGAACCAGCACTCCAAAAAATCACAAAAACTGATAAGCCAAAGAAGAGCCATAAAGACGATAGAGTGGACTACTGAGGAGAAAAAGGAAATTATGTATTGTTACTATTATGCAAAAAGCCCAGAATTTCCAGACACAAGATATACAAAATGATTAAGAGAGAAATTAGAGGAAAGAAAAATACTTCCGGAAAAAAAAAAATGTCAGAAGCTTCAAATAAAAAAATTGCATTCATTAATACAACAGATTTGTGAAAAACAGTATATAGATCAAGAAACTAATCTGTTTAGAAAAAGAAGCATCTCAGAGAGTTTGAAAATATGAATAACAAAACCTAGAGATATTTGAAAAATATAAAAAAGAAGTATGGGCATGGGAAAGAAAGAGAGATTTGATATGGTACAATAGTTATGCAAAGGAGAAAGCCAAATTAATCAACATAAAGAAGGCAGCCCCAAAGATATTCGAAGAGAAATACTGGCAAAGGCATCCAGATATGGAACATTTTACAATAAAAAATAATATCACAAAGATGGAATGTAGAAAAGAAGATTAGTAAAGTAGAAGTTAAAAAAAATAAAAGTTGAAGTTATGAAGTACTTGCAAAGTGAAGGATTTGTTGCAGAAGGTCTAACACAGGTTACATCACAGCATGATGGACTGAGTCCCCAAAGTAAGGAGAAACAGGAAGATCAGGAAACATCTGAAGAACAAATATGGACATGGGAAAGAAAAAGAGATTTAATATGTTGTAATAGTTATGTAAAGGATAAAGCAAAACTAACCAATACAAAAAGAGCAGCACCATAGATATTTGAAGAGAAATACAGGGAAAGGAATCCAGACATGGAAAACTTTACAATACAAAAAATAAGAAGACACAGAGGAAAAGTAGAAAAGGAGATCAGTAATGGAGGAGTTAAAGAAATAGAAATTGAGGGTATAGAGCACCTGCAAAGTGAAGGATTCAGTGTAAAAAATCGAATGCAGAGAGCACCACAACAGGATAGAGAAATGGGTATCCAAATTAAGGGGAAACCAGTGGAACAGGAAGCAGTTGGTCAGGTGCCATATCAAGATATTTTGGAGCCTTCCACAGGAAATCAGTATAAACATTCAGTTGAAGCTAGACAGCAAGGAAAGGAACAGGAAACTGTGGAAACTGACTCAGTCAATGTTGGAGTGATAGGCCAGTGAGTTCCCATATGGCAGAGCAACAGACAGCACAGGATGAAATTGAAGAGAAGCTGCCACAGGAAGATGCTATAGAACTTTCTATTGAAAGCCCATAGGAAATGGAAAGCAAGGAATGTGCCCTAAGTTTGGAAGAAAATGAGCTAAGAAAAGAGTTGCTTGATTTAATAGACATGGATAGACATATTAAGATCAATCAAAGAAATAGACTGCAGAAGGTTAATGAAACCCAAAAAGTCAGAAGTCTGATAAAACAAATGAACACAGTAATTAGGACTGTCCATACAGATCCATGTGATATAAAAGAAGAAAACAGGATATATTACTGTCCAGCTAAATTAATAACTGATAAAGTTCTACCATGAGAACACAGAGTAGTGAGGGAAAGGAAGGGGAGAAATTGAATACTATCATGGAAGTATCGAATAGAGAAAACCATAAAGCAATTAAGACAAGAAGTGTCACTCTTAGAAGACTATAGAAGATGGAATATATCAACAAAAATACTAAGAAAGATATATATGATTAAAGCAATGCACAGTATTATAACAGACCAGCATCTATTATTCAATATTGCAAATAAACTAAAAATTTCAGCACAGATGGAAAAAAATTAGGAGATACACAGATAAATATAAAGGAAAAGTACAAAATAAGCAATTTATTGATGACTCAAAAATGTTTTATAGAGAATTGGGAAATAAAGTAAAAGAAATTGAAAAACCGCCAACAAAAGTGGAAGTAGATTCATTTTGGAAAAGTATCTGTAAAGATCCTGTGGAACATAACAAAGATGTTAAATGGATAGAATAGGTAAAAGAAAGAATAAGAAGTTTAAAGGTGCAGGATATGAAATGAGATGAAGTGCCAGCCAGAGAGATTGAAACAAAGTTAAGAAAAGCCTCTAATTGGAAAACCCCAGGTCCAGATACAGATGCAATACCTAACTTTTAGTTAAAAGTATTAACATCTTTGCATGAGGATATAGCCATGAGTAAGAAATATTTATATGCGCACCCCGAACAGACATCAACATGGTTAACATGTAAAACAATGCTCCTACTTAAGAGCGAAACCTGCAAGCTACCCTAAAAATTATAGACCAATAAATTGCCTTCTGACGAAATACAAACTATACATGGGAACTGATGCTGACAGGGTTTATAGTCATTTAGAAGAAAACTCAATTATGGTAGTAGAACAAAAGTGCAATAAAAGAAAGTCATATGGAACAAATGATCATTTGTTGTTAAAGTCATACTGGAGAACTGCAAACATGGGAAGAATTTAAGTACGGCATAAATTGACTATAAAAAAAACATTTGATAGTATCCCACATTCATGGATAAAAGAGCGCTTAAAAATGTATAAGATACACCCTACATTGATTGACTACATTACAGTGACCATCAAACAGTGGCAGACCCATTTGAAATTAAGCCATGATAAAGGACAGATTATTATCCCAGGGATAAAAATTCAAAGGGGGATATTCCAGGGTGACTCTCTGCCACCATTACTATTCTGCCTTGCCATTAACCCATTAAGCTGTTTTCTTAACAGCTTAGGCCATGGCTACAATTTGGTTCCTAAAAAACAACAAAGTCTAATGACTTCTCATCTTCCCTTTGTTGATGATTTAAAACTGTATAGCTCATCAGATGAGGAAATGAAAGCACAGCTGCAGGTTGTCAAAACTTTTTCAGATGATATAAAAATGTCATTTGGTCTTGATAAGTGTGCAAAAGCAACCTTTAAAGCAGGAAAACTGCAGCACCCGGAAAACATCAGTTTGGAACAAGAATGTGATATAAAAGAACTTGAGCAAGAGGGAGTGTATAAATATTTGGGAATTGATGAAGGATCAACAATACATCATGAACAAATGTGAATAAAACTTAGTAAGAAATACTTTAGAAGACTTAAGTTAATTCTGAAAACCGCGTTGACATCTAGAAACAAAATCCAAGCTATAAACCAATTTGCTCTTCCTGTCCTTACTTACAGTTTTGGAGTGATTGACTGGCCCCAAAATGTGTTGGATAAATGATTAGACAGGAAACAAAAAGGATGCTTTATGCTCACCAAATGATTTATAAAAATCAGTGCATACAAAGATTATATATTCCCCATTCCAAAGAAGGGATGGGCCACCTTGAAACTGATTACATGTATAGATCTATAATTGTGGGACTCTACACATATCTGCTGACCTCACAAGACCCAAATGTAGTGAAAGTTTTGAAATATGAGGAGAATAAATCTAAGATGACTTCTCTGCTTAATTTAGCAGAATCATATCGGCATTAAGCAGGAATGGAAACCAAAGCAGAAGTAGATAAAAATTAGGCAGCAACTGAATGTGCCAAAAAACAAAAGAAAGAATATAAGGTGAAGGATCGGATGAGAAGGCAAGAAATGTGGAAAAAGCATAAATATAGTTGCAAGTATAGAAAACTTCTGGAAGAACCTCATGTTGATCAGGAACGAATGCAGGAATGGTTAAGGAGAGGCAAATTCAAACCAAGGGATGAAAGGTTAATATTGGCTGTAGTGGGCTACACATACATTGGTTTACAATGTCCATTGAACATGTGGGAGAAACAGACAAATGTAGGTTTTGTAAAACTGAATTGGAAACAGTTGCACATCTTGTTGCTGGTTGCAACATACTAATGGCAGAAGGACTGTATACTGAAAGGCATAATAATGTGGCAAGACTGTTGCACTGGGGATTGTGCAAACATTACGGTACTGAAGTGGCTGAAAAACACTGTAAACATGAGCCACAAAGCATCATAGAAAATGAAGAAGTCTGCATCACATGGGATCATCCAATACCAACAGTTCAAAAGATAGATGCTAGAAAACTGGATATAGTGGTCCAAGAAAAGAAGACAAGAATAGCATTGCTCATTGAAATCACCGCACCCAGTGACTACAGTGTCTTATGTACAGAGAGACACAAAGTCATAAAATGTCAGGATTTGCAGAAATGAGAGCAATTTAGAAGAAAGATACCAAGAGAGTTACAATAGTAGTAGGAACAATGGGTCGTATAAAAAAGAATCTACAATCAAATTTGGATATGCTACCAGTCCATGTAATCCCATATGAATTGCAGAAACCCGGTACGAATTGCAGAAGGAGTCATTACTGGGCACATTGCGGGTGCTGTGAAGAGCACTTTTGGCTGACATCAAAGATTGAAACAATACTAATTTCATGAACTTTAATCGTGCTTTGACTTAGGAATGGGGTCCATTACCGTCATGGTATTAGAAACCCAAAGGATTTGGAGAAATTAAAGATTGGTACCAGTCAAGAAAACAAATGATTTTGAGAAGTCTTGAGCTATTAATATTGTTTCAAAGCATAAATCGCCCTTCAGTTTCTGAACTGCTTGTTGTGGAGCATCTGTCCATTTGACATTTAATTGGACCCTGCCCTTGATTAGCTCAGTCAAAAGACAAGCAGCGCAGGAAAAGTGTGGTATGAACTTGTGTACTAGTTTGCCAAGCTCAGAAAAACCTTTATTTGTCTTTTTGTCATGGGTCTGAGACTTTATTATCCCCTTGCCTATTACATAGCTAAGATAATGGGATACTGCCATGCCTATCTTTAACTAAGGTGGGTTTGATATTATTCCACCTTGGTTTAGGGAGTCCAAAATGGCCTATATTTTAAGGAAATCACTTTCCCAGTAATCAGAGAAATAAATAACATTGTGTAGATAATCTGACAAATATCTTGGATTGGGCTAAGTGTTCTTTTCATGCCCTTCTGGAACATATCTGGTGCTCTATGAAACCAAGTAGCCTGACTCATCGTGGAACAAGCCTCCTGAAATAGAAAACAATGTTTTCTCCTTTACTTCTGCAATTTGTGACATTTTTCAGTAACCATTATTTAGGTAAAAAGTGGAAATAAAACTAATCTTGTATAACTTTTCTACTACTTCTACTAGTACTTGGAACATAAGATATGAGTCAATGTTGAAGATTTGGTTAATTTTTCTGAGGCCATCCGAAAATTTATCAGATGAAGTTATTCAGTTCAGCCTGGAATTCCTCTTTGTCCTTAGGTTTGAGTATTTTTTTGTACCTCTTCTTTAACTGTTAATGATTGGCATTTTGGTAACCTGGTATGGTTTTGATTTTACCTTTTCACCAGGCACAGCATCATTGTTGTGCTAGATTAAATCCATCTTCTCAGGCAATGCTTCCGATACACCCATATTCCTCAATACAATCTCATCAACCCCTTGCTTCTGGAGTACTGATTGTGCTTCATCTACCTTCCCATCTGGATGCTTAGGGGAGGTATTAACTTCTTTGGCAGACATACTCATAACAAATCACACAGTTTCTTTCCAAGGCTTCAGAATATTTATGTGGTATATCTGTTCCAAATTAATTTTGTCAGGTTGTCTCACTTTATGATTTACTTGACTTACCTTTTCTATTTGCAGATATGTTTAAACTGTGAGGTGCTAAATCATCTTGTGTGGAAAGGTTCCAGATGCTGCCATTGGAGGTTAGAGAACAAACTTCCAGAGATACATTGGAAGGAATGATCTAACTTTGTATAGTTTTAGCTGAATTGTAGAAGCATTTGTATTCATTGTGTAGTGGGATTAATTTCTCCCAGACTTCTTCATTGTCTTTTGAATTATGATTAGGCTGGGTATTTCCTTAAGTTTAAAATGGTGTCAGATATGCGATGTTAGCCATAGCAAAAATTGATGCTTAAAATGTTTGATTTGGACTGGACAATATGTATCTTGGAAGAGAAATAATAGGTTTAGTAGATGACTATGAGGACATCATTGTAATCATCCTTAGACAAAATGTGACACCAGTTAATGTGGGAAAATGGTGAGAGAAAGACAGAGACAAAGTTCCCTTTGAACGTTTGCAAGCATATTTAGTAACTATTTAAAATGCTGGGACTCACAATGCCAAGAACCAGATCATGGAGACTTAATGACCAAAAATCTGGACTTACCTATAATAAATCTGAGTTTGCAATTTCTCAGAATGCTCACTTTTCTCTCAGGTATGGTTTTCTCAGAGTTGGTGTATCTATATCTATTTATATATATATATATATATATATATATATATATATAGGTGTCGAGAGCTTCCCTCTGCATCAGGAGTGCAGAAGGGCTGGTCACCTGCCAAATCTAAGTTTAAAGCAGAAGAGAGATGTTTGATACTTGCTGTTCTCTTGTATTTCTGGCCTTTTTTTCAGCATTTCAGAGCTTGGTATTGAGAGTTCTAATATTTCAATAGAGAGCCCGGATCTTCATGTACCTAGTGTTTTTGATTTTTTTACTGAGTATATGGTAAAAAGTTCACTGTGGTCACTTTCAGTTACTTATACTAAACATAGTGTGAGTCTGTCAAGAGAATTTGTGTGTGGTGTGTTTGTGTGTGTGTGTGTGTGTGTGTGTGTGTGTGTGTGTGTGTGTGTGTGTGTGTGTGTGTCCAAACAGAGTGGCTTCATTACTTGATATATTTTCATAGTTTATATAGATAGGGTCATTCTGTACTTAGGCTATAAGACCATCAATGAATGCAGAATCGTTTAACCCCTACATATATATACATAGAAGCAAATGCCTTTGTCAAACATCTTACTGTATGCCCGAACATGATTTTAAAATTTATGGTTATAGAACAGGTGCCCCTTAATCCAAGAGGGGGAGACTGGGAAGCTACCATTGAATTTAAGGAGTTGAATTGGCAACTTAAATTAAATGCTTCAAAATTCCCAGGGCTCAATGAGACTATTAGTATCACAAGCCTCCTCAAACTAAGAAGGGCAAAACTATGATAAATTTAGGTTATATGCTAGGTCCATTTCAGGATTAAATATTTCTTTATATCATAAGAATTTTTATTACATAAAAAATTACTTGATCAAGAGTACATTTTTACATTAATTTTGCAAGAGTTTATAGCATTCTTCCATTTAAAAACGAATTAATAATTTTAACGAAATGATATTCTTAAATGAAGTGATAACTATTGACACAATGTTATAAGTAGTAAAAAATATTCATAGTTCATGTTAGATATTTTTAAAACATTTAAAACATTAATATAGTTATTTATGTATTTATATATTCATATTATTATTTATTTATTTATTTACATATATTTATATATATTTACATATTTATACATCATATATTTATTAGATATCTATTTTGATGTTAACTAACAATAATATATTTAATATAGTTGGAAATTGGTTAACACAATAAGATTGTCGCAAAACAAAATT
Source organism: Protopterus annectens (assembly GCF_019279795.1). Taxonomy (NCBI): domain Eukaryota; kingdom Metazoa; phylum Chordata; order Ceratodontiformes; family Protopteridae; genus Protopterus; species Protopterus annectens. The sequence continues at coordinate 1,282,968,044 of NC_056744.1, read as the reverse complement.
TATGTGCATGTTTACAGACACACAAATTATATGTTATTAAAAGAATATTTTTAAAAAAACTTTTAATACAAGTTTTAATAGATTTCAAGTTAAGGTTGCTTACTGTCAAATCAATACTATAACACTGAAGCTTTATGTGATTTCGATAACATTTGACCAGACACAAATTTTCCCTTTAAGTTGAATAATAAAAGATATGTTAGAATAACTATCGCTAACTTAAAATTTATATTTATGAGGTTTGAGCAAAGATAATGTGTACGAAACAATATGTTATTTAGGTCCAGCTTACATCTAAAAATATACTACATTCTACTAAAGATTCCAGCTTGTAGGAACAAATATTACGCGATCGTTTATTCTCAAAACAGTATCACTTCTAATATCTGAAGAGAATGAATTATCTAATATATTTCTTGACTTTTAATAATTCACAGCTAACAAAATAAGCAGAGAACAAAATAAGAAGTAGAAGCCAGTTAATTTTATTTAAGAGCTAATATCTGGTTTCACGGCCAAATGCACCCGCGGCAGTTAACAGGATAGTGGATGGGTTCTGTTAAAATACTACCTTTGATTTACATTTTAACACAAACATTGGGCTCAAGAACATTTTTAGTATTGAGAGCAACAGTTTGTTAGTTATAGCGCAATGTACTACAAAACAGCATTGTTTAACAAGTACAATTAATAGTGTTTTAGAATGTATCACAACAGAAATGTTTTAAAATAATGTTTGACGAAAATTTATTTTAACTGAATACTCAGCAGTTGTTTTTCTTAAGCATTAATGTAATACCATCCAATAATTGATTTAATTGGATTGTTAAAACTTTTTTAATTGAATAATTGAATTAGTAGCATTGTATTTAAGCAAGCAAGGTAATGGTAATAATTTATCTTGAAAAAGCCCGTCACAGGAACGGGTGAAAGCGCTTGATTTATTTCTTGTTTTTATGTTGGACTCTACTACCACTGAGTGTTTCACCTTCCGTGTGTTTTTATTTTTGCTTGGCATTAAAAGATTTTCATTAACGGAGAAGTATTCTATGACTACAAAACCTTTTAGACTTGTAAGAAGAAGTTTATTGGGCATCTGTGCTTCTGCAAACTTTTTTCTAACCCCTACATATCCTTTTTAATTCCTGTATAATTTTCTGACTTTTATTTTAAAAGTACTAAGTGAAGCTGCTAAATGTGTGTTCTATATTAACTTAAACTATAAGTATTGATATAGGGTTTTTAATTGACATAAGAGTTGTCAAACTGATGTAAATTAGTAGTACGGTGAAAACTAAAATTGCCTATACATATATATATATATATATATTGCATTTTTATTTTTATTTATTTATTTATTTTTATTTTACATTTGTTGACCGGGCTAGTCTAACTGGATACATGTCCATTTTCAGTAGAAGCCCAGGGAGAAAAGCTCCAAGACACATACAAAATACAATATAGAAAGTTGCAACAGTCCAAACTTAAAAATAGCTATTGTTAATAAAAAATGCAATACTCATCATGAGCATAACACAAACAGTAAAAGGTAATGTGCAAGAGATGTTACTATATACATATATACATATATTTAAATTGCAATAACATGGTCTATTGGTTCTTTAAGGATAAGTCTATAAAGGTGAAGAGTATTCATTAGTGTAAAGGAAGAAAGTTAGTTAGGGTTAGTACAGGGGCATAACCAGTGTGTATTGAGAAATAGTTTTAGATTATGTTTAAAAAGTGTTAGTGAAGACAGAGTTATGAGTTAAGTGGGTAGTAGATTCCAGTGCTTTCCAACAGTATTAGACAACAGAGAGTCTCCTGCCAACTTGTTGGATCTGCAAGTATTGATCAGCAGTTTGTTTGAGGAGTGTAAAGTCTTAAGATTGTTGTAAGGGGTAATGAGGCTAGTGAGTATTGGTGTGTTGGTGGGTTGATACAGGGTCTTATGGGCTGTAGCAAGCTGGTGAAATTGAAGCTGGTTTAGAAACTCTATACATCCTAGTTGCTTTAGATTAAGACAGTGATGAGTTCTAAAAGGAGAGCCAGTGGCAAATCTAGCAATATTATTATAGGAGAGTGCCAGTTTGTTGAGGTTGCTTTTAGAAAGATCAGTGTATATAGGTGAAGCATAGAGTAGAGTGGAGATTAAATGAGTTCTGGCTATAGTGGTCCTGGCTACTGGTGTAAGAACGGGTTTGATTCTATAGAGGGACCCCAATTTTTTATTGACTGATTTTATTGCGCTGTTTATATGAGTATCGAAGTTAAGGTTGTTATCTATTGTTATTCCTAAGAGTTTAGTGGTTGGGTTGGGAGATATGAGAGTGTCATTATTAGATATGAGTGTGAAATTTATTGGGGTGGACTTTCGGGTTGGAGTGAAAAGTAAAAGTTTAGTTTTTTGGGGGTTTAGGAGGAGGCAGTGGTTTAAAAAACATTGTTTTACTGTATTGAATGCTTTTTGGGTAAGGGACTGTAGTTCAGTTGGAGAAGTGGCTGAACAAATTATTGTAGAGTCATCTGCGTATTGAATACAGATGGTGTGTGGAATTGCTGAGTGAAGGTCATTAATAAAAATGGAAAATAGGAGTGGGCCTAATATGGAGCCCTGAGGAACACTAAAGGAAATGGGAAGGTGATTAGATAGTTTATTGTGCCATAGTACAGCCTGCTGTCTATTGTCTAAGTAAGATTTTAACCAATTTATGGCTAGAGGTTCAAGTGAAAAGGATTTCAGTATATTTAAAAAGAGCTGGTGATTAACCATATCAAAAGCTTTAGATAAATCAATGAAGACTGCAGAGGAAAGAATATTTTTGTTACGGTTTTTGTTAATGCAGTCTGTAAAGGATAGCAGGGCAGTGGTGGTACTGTGGAAAGGTCTAAATCCATGTTGACAGTTGGCAAGTAAGTTATTTTGGAGTAGGTGGTTAAGTAGTTGCTTATGGATGCATTTCTCCATTATTTTTGCCAGAGGAGATAGCAGAGCTATAGGACAAAAGTTAGAAAACTCATTGGAGTTCCCACCTTTATGTAGTGGGATGATATGAGAAATGTTCCAGATAGATGGGATAGTTCCTTCACTTATGGTTCTGTTAACCAGAATGGAAATGGGACATGCTATGGCTTTAGCTCCTTTTTGCAGGTAGTCTGCCGGAAGTTGGTCAGCTGAGGGGGTGGTAGGTTTTAAGTTTTGGAGAAGGGAAAAAATAAAAGAAGTAGACACTGGTTGTAACTGAAATGATGGGGGTGGGCTTGTAGTAGAAGTAGGCAGATTTGAGGTATCTGGAGATAGATGGCTAGCAAGTGTTTGGATGGCATCTGTGCAGAAAGAATTGAAGGCATTAGCAGTATGTGTGGGATTCTCAGGGTTAGAGCCTTGTGGGTTAGGTGTGATAGATTGACCTGGGTATAGTAGTTTGTTAATGCTAGTCCAAAACTTTTGTGGTTTCTTTTGGTAGGTTTGCTGTAGTTGGAGGTAAAAGTTTTTTTGTCTAACAGGATGGCTTTTTTGTATTATTTCTAAGTTGTCTAAAGGTTTGGTGATCTGTAGGATTCTTAGTTGTATGCCATTTTGCCCAGGATTTGTTTCTAAGAAGGATTTTTTGCCTAGTAGCATTTGAGAGCCAAGGGGCAGGATTAGCTTTATTTCTAATAGAGCGAGTTGGGGGGTGGTGGTCCAGGATGGCTAAGAATGTGGAATCAAAGTATTCCACTGCTTCATGTAGTGGGAGAGATTTTAGTAGTGACCAATTGCATTGCTTGAGTTCTGTCTGGAAAAGTTCAGGGTTAAATTGCTTTTTGGTGCGTACAGTCCTGAAAGTGTTTGGGTAAGTTAGGTTGGTTTTATGTCTGATAATATAAGTTAGTGAGTGGTCACTTAGGTCATCTGGGAGGGTTCCTACTTTGTATGTTTGATGAGGAGTATTAGTAAGAATCCAGTCTAAGGTACTTTCTTTGTTATTGGGTTTATTAATTCTGGTATGGGAGTTAATAGTTTGTGAGAAGCCATATAGGTTAATATGGGTGGTAGGGTGTACATTACTACAGGACTTCCAGTCGATATTAAAGTCTCCTAGGACTATAGTTTCTTGTGGGAGATTATTAGAAAGACAGTTAAGGATATTTTCAAGGGTATTAATGTTATTTCCTGGAGGAAGATAGATACAGATAATATATATGGATTTACATGAATTTACCTGAAATTTAGAAACGAGTATTTCAGCACTATTGTCTGAAGGTGGTCTAAGGTTTACAGTGCTAACTTGTAGCTCTGCTTTATAAAGGATTGCTACCCCTCCTCCCTTTTTTTGGCTGTGCGATTTAGTCTAAGGATATTGTAACCAGGTGGGGTGACTTCATTGTCTTTCGCTGTAGGTTTTAGCCATGTTTCAGATAAACATAGGATGTCAGATAGGTGGACATCTAGGAGGGTGTGTAGGTGGGCAATTTTATTGTTAATGCTATGTATATTGAGATGTGCTATAGAGAGTGAGTTAGAAGGTTTGGTAGAGGCTTGGGTACTAGTGTTGTTAGGTTTGCACTTTTCAGTGGCAAGGGTATTGTTTGGGCCGGGGTTAGGATGAATGTCCCTGTCTAGTAAGGAGTGTAGGTATATTCTATTTTTACGGTGGTGAAGCTTACAATAATAGTCAAGTAATTTTCTAATATTTATATTGGTATACTTAATGTGTGCTAGTCTATGATATTTGGCTAATAGGTAGCAGGGTTTGGATGTGATGTTTATGAAGTTTAGAGAGATAGCTAATAGTGGTGTCAAAGTGAGTTTAGAGGGGAAGGGAAGGGTGGGGTATAATGGTTGTTTGTAGGAGGTTAGCAGATAGGCAGTAGTTAGAGGAGGAAAGAGTGAGACCAAGAGTAATAGTTGTATTTGGCGTGGGATGGGTGATATAGTCATTATATTGAATTGAAAAGTGGAAGAAGAATGGGATGTAAGGTAGTGTGAACAGGTAAGGAGATATATCAACAGGTGAGGTGATGCAACAAGGAGGGATGGGAGGTAAGGTAATAACGAGTGTGATGTGGCAAGGAGGGTTGGAAGTGCTAAGGAGGTGATCTGCAAGACTGGAGCAGATGTGATGGGGTGTGGTTTTAGAGGAATAAATGTAGGAGCAGTGGGGGTGGGTGGAATTTGGGGGCAGGGTAGGGGAGCAGAGTGAGCCCGCAGGGCGAACGGAGCAGGTAGAGACAAGAACCAGAGAGAGAAGACTGTTGAGGATGACAATCAGTAAAGTGTGAAAGTCTGCAGGTAAGTCTGAAAGTAAGAGATGTAGAAGAATGTTAAGAGGCTAGCAAGAATAGACTTGGAATGTTAGAGGAGTAATATGTGGTTAAGGTATGCTGGGACAATAATCAGAGAGTGAAACAATAATCAGAAGAAGACTGGGAACTGAATTAGGGAGATTTGGTAAAAAAAAGAAATTACAAGACAGAAAGCTTATATTATATCACTACCTAGTGGTCAATCACTTTATTGCAGCAAAAAAGTCTCCTAAGGGGATATCAGGCTAAGGGAGAGGGGGGAGATATCCTGGTTTGCAACAAAGGGGGTATAAATGGGGAAGTAAGGGGTAATTAAAATGCTAGAAGGTGTAGTTTGGCTGCTGGCTAACCCGGCTGGGAAGCTTGCCTAACCTAGCAGTAGCTTTATATTAATGTTATTGTTACAATTGGTAGTAGCAGTTACAACACATACTTTCACTGTCTTTCTTTTAAGGAAAAGTCTCTCAGGGAGCTGGTAGGTTAATTCTGTAATCTGGATTATTTTCTTAGGCGTCCAGCAGGGTACATTCAGGTGGGCGAGTGCAGGGATGTGCAGGAACACAAGGCTGGTACATGTAGAAAGAGAGAAAAATGTGGTGAGGCAAACAATACAGGAACTAGAGAGTACAAGCAAAGAGTTTTCACAGACATAGTTACTTGTGTTACCTCAGCAGGTAATCACGATATTCTATTTGTTTTTCCCCAAAAATATTGATTTCAGTTCTTTTCAGGTAATACAGCAGTTCTAAAATAGAATACATTTTGGTTTATTTATTTTATTCATTTGTTACCTGGGTAAGTTGACTAGGTACTAAAAGCACAGGGATGACCAGGAATACTGCCTGCTTAAGTGACTTTCTCAGAACAACACTGCAGAAAAAGGAAGGTGGAAGGAATAAACCCTATATTCTTGCCTAGAGAAAGCAGCAAATTAACAGCTCAGAGCCTTAATCCTCTGTTCCAAATGTCAGACTATGCCTCAACATAACCAGAGATTCCTGAACATAATCACGGATAATCCCATTATGCCATTTAATGGTTTCAGCATATTAAGAAAAGGGAGTCGTCATGTATTTTTACAGATTTCATCTTACTTTCTACAAGAACAAGTCTTTAAGATCTGCCAAGGTAGTGCTTTCCTAGACAACATATGTCTGAACATTGTTTTCTCTAATTGCCTGGAGCAGTATTGCAGAGATTGGGAATCTCAGTGACATGGAGACAGAACAAAATGGAAAACTGCTGTTTAAACTGCATTTTTAGCAATGGCTTTATTAAATATAGTGAAGGTGAACATGATGAAACAAAATACCCAAATTATATGTAAATAATCCTTGAGTTGGTGTGATCTTTGAGTTTCTATATATGAGTGCTGAAGTCCTGGCTGCTCAGAAACCACAGCATCCCAGCAGGAACATGAGTGTCTTGCAACGTGCATGCACTACATCTCATGGTCGAACTCAACTATGTGTTTGGGCATGTTGCATCAGTCATGTAGTGAGAGTAGCGATTCCTCCTGAATATTTAGCTGAGTTCAAGTAAGGTAAGTGGTACACCTTTAGGGATACAGTGTGTGGGGATGAGGGAGTAGGGCTTGGGACTAGATTTAAGCAACAATTGGAGAATTCTGGTTTATAGAGCAGGATAGGAATTTAGTTCTTGAGAGCAACCAGAAGAATTTTTGTTTAGCTTATAGAGGGGAGTTTTACAATATGAAGGAAATGAGGAATTTAGGTATAGAGAGAGGGTTGCAAGTTTAGAGTTAAGGACACAGTGCAAAATTTATGTTTATAGAGTAGCAGGGAAATTTTGTTTTCAGGAGTGGGATAGAAGAAGGAATTTAAGGTCATAAAGTGACTGGAGAATTTAAGCAAAGGCAGCAGTAAAGGGAATTTAGGCTTAGAGAGTGAGAGAGAGATTTAGGGCTGTTGTTAGGGACAAAATATTTTACTTAAGGTTAGGGACAGGCTGAGAGTTTTAGCGTTGGAGTTAGGTTACTGGGAGATCTATGTAATTTACTAAGGTCAAGTTGTTGGACGGCTTTATGATTTATCAAGATAGGGTTAGCAGGAGGTAGGAAACTTGCTGTTTAGACCAAAAATCACCCTGAAGTTAATGGCATGTCAGCACATGTAGTAAACCCTGTAAATAAAGGGACCAAGGTAAAGCTGCCCATGTGGGTGAGTGTAAAAGTGCACTTTTTATAGATCTTTGTAGTTTACATTTTACTTGGTACTGTTATGGGTAGTTTTGTTTTTGAGGGAATACTGCCTTGCATTCTACATAGAAGCAGTTTATTCTCAGGGAAGCATAGTAGAAGTGTTTTCAGAGATGTTGGAGGGTGATAAGGTATAATGTTAATATTTATGTTATTTCCTATGATATGCTCACACAGAACCTATTTTGGTTCATACTGCATTTCATTAAGTGAGAGTTTTAGGAGACTTTACTCAAAATTCCTCTCCAAGAATGAAGGTCATCTCTTCTTGTTTTCTTACAAGCCCTATAGCTACCAGAAAGAAAATACTGGCAGTACGTAATTATATTTCAGTCAAAATTCTATGACTGCTGCTACCTAAAGTTTAGTGAATGCAAGTTGTGACTCAAAAATGTGATTATTTTCAGGATGCTACATGCTTGCATATATCAACAGCAAGTATTTTCAAGTTTTTCCTTTGATCCATGCTAATACACTGAGGATCAGGTGAAGATTTGGAGTGACATGCCAAAGCAGAAGTGACAAGTCATTCACAGATTGATAGGATTGTAGGAAATATACGGGAATTGGGATTATGACCATTTACTCATTACAGTACCCTCCCTAAGACCATACTTTTTTTGTACGGAAGGCCAGGCAAGATGGGGTTGAATTTGTGAATATCCATTTCCCACTTGAAGGAAATTAATATATCAGACTACTTAATTTTCAGTGAGAATCTATCCTAGAGGTGGGGAATGTGTTACATTATGAACCTATTTCCCCACAATGTTTTATTTATCTGCTGGTGAAGATTTAGACCCCCCCATTCTAGTATATGTAAATCTATTTGATTTGTTGAGATACAAGAGACCCACGAGCACTGGGTCCTTAATGGCACAAAAGGCAAGGCATAGCTCTCCCCTCAGGAGTCTATAAGATACTGAATAAAGGGTCAGTGCTTCCAGTCTTTTCTCATAGCTTTTGGTTTTAAGCCAGTGGTCTTAGTTATGAACTTCTGGTGACAAAATAAGTTGGAAGTTTGCTGGAGAGAAAACCGTGTCAGGAGTGAAGAGAGACAGTAGACATGGCAATGAGGGCAAAAGGATAGAAGACAGTAGGAAATGAACAATGAGAATTTGCTCTGTTGAGGTATATTGGAGTAATGTAGATGTGTAGGGGGCAAAGAAGTTTAGCTTAGGAGGTACAAGAACAGAGCCATGTGTATTTAATGTGTTGTTTTATCAAGTTTCTGAATCTGGAAAGGTTAGTTTATTGCCTGATGGTGGTATGGATAGAATTCCAGATTTTGGAGATATAATTTGAGTACAGGGACAGACCAGCAAAGTTGCAGGTGTGAGTTATGATTAATAGGAACTTGTCCATGGAGTGCACTGATTATGCAAGGGTGTAAGGTTCTACTAAGGCTTGCAATGCAAGACAGTTTTGTGGTTTTCAGATTATATTACGAACAGTTGCTAGATAAGTGATAGAGAGACAATGTTTGAATTCTAGTCTGCCTACATGTTGTAAGGTTAGGCAGTGATGAGATTTAGCAGATTGGTTAGTGGAAAATTCAGTTATCAAGTTTAGCATTGTTCAAGGTTGGTGTAGATTGGGACAGCAAATATTAATGAAGGTAAGAGACATACTGTCCCCGGGAGTCATGAAGCTCAGCGCAAGCCCGGCGTTAGGCTTGCGCCGACCGTGCGGCGTGAAGATGGCACAGTAGTGCCAAATGCATATTAATGAAGGCGCGCTGCCGCCACAGCCATGTGCATAGGAAAGGAGCACGAGTGCATAGGGCGTGTCGAAGTGCCGCACAGAGGAGTGGAAATGTCAGCTGTTGACGTGCAACCTAAAATGCTTGCATATAACAATTTGCAAGCAATAGTAATCACATCTGTCAGTGTCCATGGATACCGAAACGTATGCAAAGCATGCAAGACAGTTCCTGCGAACACAAAATGAAGAAGCAAACACAAATGCACAGTAGGGAATAACCGGTCCCTATCCCGTGAACAAATGACATTGAAAACCGTGTGCCCATAGTCCAACGCGGGGGTAGATAGTTATACCAAGTTGAAGTGAAACGCATCATATGTTAGCGTGCCACCAATATGTACGTCCAGCCCAATGGTCAGGGTCACCAGCTGACCCATATTGTGAGGGAGGGTACACAGCTGGGCAGATGTGTCCATAACAAAAAAAACGATAAATGTAAATATCTAGCGACCGTATGACCAAATTATATCCCACAACACATGTAATAGTCACATACAGTAGGTATGTCCGTATTTCACATACCAAATGTGACAGGAAATAGAATAAGCATGTAAACAAAACAGAAGGAGCATATAAACTGCTACAACAATAAGGCAACATGTAGGCTGAAAGGAACAGTATTATCCATAGCGTTGACTGTGGGTACGTGTTGTCCAGTACATTCGGATATGTGTCCGAAATATATCCCATCCTGGACACAGGAAAAGGTGGCATCCTACCAATGATTAGAACAGTCGGCCAAAATCCGCACATCAGCGGTCCAAGCCGAACTTGTCAGGATGTGTCACAGTTGAATGGGTATTACCCGGGTATAACAACCATGTCATGAAAGTTAAGTATGGGCGTGTACCTGTGTGTGTGAGGTATAGCATGTGGAAAGTCAAACATCGCAGGGTAGTCCACACAACCATACAGGTACTTGACATATGTAGGGTATGCAATGTGTTACCTTGACCGTGTCATGGGCCATCAACTAAAGCAGTGATGGATGGAGTGTCAGGAATATGTGTGTGTGGGGGGGAGTGGGTAATGGTATAATCCTCCAAGGCAACACTGTGTCATATGCAGAATAGGTGAACCGGAGGTGTATGAGGGAGCAGCGGGTGAAGCAGAAAGAAACACAAAAACATGTATACACATCTGCAATACAACCAGACAGGCCATACTGTAGAACACAATCCCACAAACATATGAATATTAAAATGTGTGATACAAATGTACAGACATGTCACTGGCACATACCCACAGATTGGTCCTGATGGACCTGGCCATATCAAATGCAGCACACCTGGATGCATAATGGACTACCCAGCATCCCCTCCACAGCACATGACCCGCCCCCATACCTGAACGTCCACTAAATCCAGCCATACCTGGCCTACTAGTTTGGTGCAGCCACATCTACACATAGTGACCACTACGCATATGTAGTAGGTAGTGTCACCCTAGGCAGTTTCAGGATTGCAAACTATGTATCCCTTGCATGTAAAACCCCCAGCACATTTTTGTAACGCCAGAAGAATGTTCGTTATTGGTTTTGTTTTGGTCTTGTTCAATTTTTCGGATATCCCTCATGGGATAAGTAACCTGTGTAAACATTAGAATGGGTATGAAGACACGATGTCCAGTCCTGTACATATCTGGATACAAGTTGGAATGTGCAGTAGTGGTGCACGAGACTGTCCAGCCCTAGATGGCCATGCAGAACATACTACCCAGGATCAAACACCTGCCCGTGACACACGTGTCCCGACACGAATAAGCGAGAGAATATATTGCACACATTGGAATAGTGGCACATGGTATATGGGTGATGAAGGCACTGACGTAAACAGGATACCCCCTGATCCACTGTGTGAGAGACAAGTAATGTGTGTGTAGGTGTGACTTCATCAACAATGATAGAATGCCAAATGTCCTGTGATTGTAGGAAATAACTATGTACCATACTGCATGTAACAGTTGCCTAAAGTGGTCACGTCAGGATAGAATAAACGTAATTCGTACAAGAAACAGGCAAACAACAAAAGTGCCAAAGGTATAGGCTCACAGCTAGGAAACAAATGAATGTTCTAAACCTGCACTGACTGTGGCTATGTATTGGCCCAAACAATCTGGTGTCCCCAGTAGGGTTACTATCTGTCCCACTTTGCAAGGGATAGTCCCTCTGTGGACAGTAGTGTCCTGACAAAATATATTAAAAATGGCAAATGTCCTGAGATTGTAGGACATAATTATGTCGCATATGTTATGTAATAGTTACATAAAATAATTATTTCTGTATCTAAAATACCTAAATGTTAAAAGAAACAGAATAAGCAACTAAACCGCTACAACAATAGGCTTTTATGTAGGCAAATAAGTAAAGTTCTATCCTTTGTACTGACCGTGGATATGTGTCGGCCTGTAAAATCTGATGTGTGTTCCGAAAATGTCCCATCTTGGCCATTTGAAAAAGTGGCAACCCTAGTCCCCAGAATACATCCCAACCTGTACATATGACATTGTCAATGCTACCAATGGTCAGAGCATTCGCACAATAACTGACTCTTAACCACTCACAAAGCCAGTGACCTTTGGAGGAAAGATGTAGAATGAGAATGACTACTTACAACAATGAAGAGTAATAGATGCATTTAACTGTAGAAAAGTAGTAGTATTACGAATCTGTCAACACGTTCCAAGTTAATAGTACTAATATGTCCATGATTATCCCTGAGTTGTCATAGCCTTGTCCCTGTCACTGTAGAAATGAGTCCCCGAGTATCACAGAGGTCCGTACACATAAGTAGACCAACCAACTGTCACATCTGTTGACAGGACTATTGCATACCTGTAGTGAATTTATAACTGATGTCCAGAATAGTATTCATTGTATCTATAAATGAATTAAATAGTCAGATGGGAAGGGTAACATGTGGAAACGCCCCCCCCCCCACAACCTACATTATGTAGTGGAACCACTCCCCGTCCTAGATTATGTAGCGCCAACCTAATAATGTTGTCAGAGGAGCCCAAACACCTGCGTCTGTAAACACAGGTAGAATGTTAAAATCTGGACTAACTCTGTCCATGTGCTACATCTGATCTTTGAACAGTGCCAGGGCAGTTCTAGTCACCAGTCAGCCGAGCCTAAACCCAGACCAGCACATGAACACCCTGACAATCAAACACGCATATGTGCGAGGACTATAAGCGTAGGAGTTCTGAATATCCTTGGAGTGAGTAGACATGCAGCACGGGTCCAGAGCAGTAGGAAACAGGGAATTTCCTAAGTGTAGTACTGTGGTTTTCCCAGCAGGAGAATGGATGCCTGCTGTGTAAGGGAAGCGGTGAGGCGTATGTCAGAGTAGCTTTGAACCATGGGTATACATATAAATGAGCCAGAACAACAATAGTGTAGTGGTTACAGCATCCACCCAACGTAAAGGCATTCCCAGTTCAAGTACGACTATAGCACATATTAATTGTGTAATGAATGCCTCTGTGCTGTAAAGCCAACATTTATACATGTAAAGGTGACCGCGTTCGCATGGGTCCGTTAACCGGATTCCATCAAAGTGGTACTTTCATAAGGAATAAGGCACATGTAATCCCAAAGAAGTGCCTGTAAACATATGTAGCTCAGAATAAGGAGATGCAAGTGCGCCTGCGCGGGTGTACGCAGCTATTAGCATAGCAAATGTATGTTGTCTTGTACAGCTGTAACTTTTATATATATAGATAGATAGATGTGTGTATAGATAAATATCCACAGACATAACAGAAATATGCAATTATATATCAACATATATCTATATATACACATATATGCATATATATAAATATATATATATATATATATATATATATATATATATATACATATACATACATATATATAATATATATATATATATATATATATATATATATACATATACATATATAGATATATATATATATATATATATATAAGGAATGTCGAAAGATGAAAGCAAACATAAGGGTTGTGAAGGGAATCCAGAGCAAGTAAGGAATTATAAAGTGCTCTCAGCGTATGTCACATAAAGCTGCATAAGTGTGAGTAGAGCACCGCTCTTCACACCAGAGGCAGGGTTATACCAGTGGCCATAACATCTTTGAAGTACTACATCAACATTGTAAACAGATGGAATGTAGTACATGTTGCGACCACCTACACTTGTAACCCGCAAATCGTTTGTAATCCATAACACCAGGAAAGGCACGTATGTGCAAATATGAATGGATGGTGAGCCTTTGAATACATGAGGTGGTACAAAATGTGCGTAGGGCCCCAACGCTCATGAGAGGGCAATGTGTAAAGGTGTGTCAACGCTGTGATATCAGGTGCATAATGGCTAAATTGCTGGTTGGAGGGATACCAGTGTACGTCAGTTCCCAGCTTTAAATACCAGCACAGTGGTGTTGGACGTCCTAGCTTTCACAGCTTACATCAAACTGTCTGGCCTGCTGTAGTCTGTGTACATTGTAGGGGGTTGGGGTCATTCACTGGGCATATCCATAGGCCATCGCATATCATTTGTCTGTATTGGTCCACATCTCTCCAGCTGCATAGAACGTGTGTGGGCTGTACGGAAACACATGATGGTCAGCCCATAATCTGCAGTGGGTTAGGACACCCTGTGTACTACAGGCTACCATTGTGACCCCCGTATGTGCTACAGAGGTCATGGTGCCACTATGGATGTGTACTGTCTGCTGCCCTAACATTTGGCCACCACAGTCACTTGTATGCTCATATACATACCATAGCAATGGGTAAATACACATTCTAATACAACTGCCACTTGTTAGGTCAATAGACATACCCTGGGTGGTGTTCTGGACTTGAGGACAGTGCTGGAGGGCTGCCTATGTCGGATGCACACAGTGCACCTCCTATACATGGCCAAGCACAGGTAGTGTCATGTTTGGCATCCATTGTACTGTGTGCGGGTCAGAGAGGGAAATCTGGGTACCTACTGTGTCAGTGCATATGCCTTGTGTTGCCTCTTTGCCAAGGGCAGGTCATACTGTGCACGGGCTTTCGCCGACTGTGCCCTGATCAGGTAGTTCCTTCACCAAGTCACACTGTACCTGTACAGGCCTTGACAGTGGTGTTGGGCTGTGTGGCCCTGCCCCATGTTGTTCCTGCTGCAACTGTTACTGCAGGATAAGATTGTGTAGCATAGCAAATACCATAACAACTTGTATGCATGTAGCTTGTGAATACTGCAGAGCACCAACGGATGTGTCCGGATACCAGAACTGTGAACTGAGCATCCCAAACACATGCACAAGTATATGTCTTGCCTGTGCATCCGCCTCAGTATGGTGTGAGTGTTCATGTGTGTGTGCATTGCTAATGGGTGTCATCAGCCACGACACCAGTGTTTACCCAGCATCCCCCACTAGGAGACTGTAGGGGATGTCCATATTGGCATTGGTGTGCTACAGCTGTGTCAGAAGCCATATATCGGAATCATCATAGCTTCCAGGGCAGACAGCACACACATGCAATCTCATGCCCTGGCCATCGCATATGGTCTAGCTGTTGGAGGGTATGCCCCTGCAGTGACTGTAGGCCCTACCCCACTCACCGGGTGATGCTACGATGTGTATGTGTGTGCAGGCTATAGCACCCAGTACCCCAGGGTAGTCATCCATGTGGTTGAACAGATGCATATTGCTGGTCTACTAATCACGTGTGTTGAGGACATGTACGTGCTCACTAGCATGTGTTGACATGGTGCCTGTGAACTGGTGCAATACTCTGGATGCAGATGCCTGTGAGATACCCATGATATCCTCAGTTGTGCTGTGTGAGGTACCTGTGGCTAGTACACCTAGGCCAACACATACCGTGGTATCCACTGTGATGTGTTTCCCTCGGCCTGTTTGATGTGTCAGGTGTGGCAGGCACAGGTCAACAAGCTGCTGTAGGAGGTCTCTGTCCACCCCATAGTGCTCCACCATCCCCAGCCCATGTAGCCCCTGGTAAGTCACCCTGGGTCTATAAAGTCTTATGTCACCCCAGTAAGGGTTGTTCGGCAGCATACACATCCTCACTGCCCCAGCCTCCTGCACATGTTGGTATAGGTTGCCTGCTGCAGCCCGTCTCATTTGGTTGGACTGTGTCATGAAATGTCCCCGCAGGTATACACCGGTGGTATAGAGTGCGGACAAAACCTGTGTGTATGCTGCTTGCTTGCATTACCGTACTGTTCAGGTGTGGGCTGGCCATGTCATCTGCTGATTGTGCTGATCAACACCTGTTTGTGCAGCCTGTACACCCTGACTACCCCACCACTGCTGTCATCCCTCCCAATGTCACCAGGCAGGTATAGACACATGCCTAGCTTAGGTGTGCTAAGGCAGGAGCACTCCTGAGGCACAGTTCTGCAATGTACGTACAGTATGCCTGATCCCCCTCCCATGCTGTCAACTATATTCAAGACCTGCACCCGGCTGTCTACACACATACACTCCAGGGACCAGCATCACACCCTGGTGATAAATGGGATACATTATTGTCAACCTCATCTGCATAGTATAGTCTTCTAATGAACAGTTATATGACCCATACTGAACCTCCAAATTAATAACCACTGCTCAGTGTCACTCAGATCTGTACACAACTGGCAACAGGTGCCTTACTATCACAATATTCGATGTCCCATGGTCTTCCCAGCAACAAAATAACCGGTGTCTACACGACTACAACCCATGACCCTGCACACTACAGACGATGTGCATTACCACCACGCCATGGCAGATATACATAGATCCCAGGTTATCACGTACAGATCATCCGGTACAAACATTCCATAGTGCTGATATCCCCAGACATACATGTTCACATCTATGTCCACCTCTATATCTACATATATCATATATATTATTTGAATACATATATACACGGGCATATATATATATATATATATATATATATATATATATATATATATATATATATATATATATACACACATATACATGTACACACATATGTAGATATGGCATTTATATCACAACAGCAGACCACATGACAGCAATGCATTAGACAGGAATGAAAAGGAAACTACATGCGCCACCTGCATCATGTAGAGTTGTTACTATCAAGGCACGTGTGTTTTGTTGCGTCACATGGGTCAGACCGTATCAATGGTAAGGGTAGGGCTGCTGACAGTTACTCACCAGACCTATTGGTGAATGTATGTGTTGACAACCCAGTGTCTTGGCAGAATATGCGGGCTGTGGACACTATATAGGTCAGCAACAAAACACACTGAACACATCCCGCAGCTAGACACCCACAGATACCAACACATACGGTATAACTGCCAAACTCACACAACTGCCATGCCTTGGAATCGAGCACCTACCTGTCTAGTCTACCACACTACAGCATTATGCAGTAACAGAATGTGCTACCAAGTTCCAGCATCACCGCACTCCCACAGGCATAAATCTAGGTGGATGACATAATCCGCAAAGGCAAAGACGCTGATAGGGAATGTATGGGGAGTGAGCCATCTAAAAGCATTACTCTGTCCCCAGGCAGCCGGACACACACACACACTTGGCAGGGCTGGGAGTCAAACATACACCTAACTACCTTATCACACTACAGCATTACGCAGTTACAAAACGCGTTACCAAGATTACTGGAACACAGCACTCCCAGAGGCATACTTCTACGTGGATGACATCATCCGCAAAGGCAAAGATGCCGATAGGGAATGTATGGGGAGTGAGCTGTATAAAAGCATCACTCTGTCTCCAGGCAGCTGGAAACACACACACACACACACACACACACACACACTTGGCAGGGATGGGAGTCGAACATACACCTAACTACCTTATCACACTACAGCATTATGCAGTTACAGAATGCGCTATCGAGATTACTGGAACACAGCACTCCCAGAGGCATACTTCTAGGTGGATGACATCAACTGCAAAGGCAAAGATGCCGATAGGGAATGTATGGTGAGTGAGCCGTCTAAAAGCATCACTCTGTCCCCAGGCAGCTGGAAACACACACACAGACACAAACTTGGCAGGGCTGGGAGTCGAACATACACCTAACTACCTTATCACACTACAGCATTACGCAGTTACAGAACGTGCCACCGAGATTACTGGAGCACAGCACTCCCAGAGGCATACTTCTAGGTGGATGACATCATCCAAAAAGGCAAAGATGCTGATAGGGAATGTATAGAGAGTGAGCAGTCTAAAAGCATATTACTGTCCCAAGGTAGACATAGACAAACACACGGCAGTGGTGTGAGCGGGACAACTGCCTATCTACGGAGCACTATTACAACACTACATAGATACAAGACACGCCACAGACAGTACACCCTTCAAGACAGTCAACCGGTGTGTTCAATGTAGGAATCCATCCTGACGTGGGGTATGGAAATCTGTTGCCTGGATGACCACCATCGCTATACAGGATGTCAATGGCCATGCCCTTACACAGAGGCACATCACTGACACAAGGTGTCACTGGGCATGCTCACACACTTAGAATCACACGTCCGTTTGGAATGTACTGTGTGTCATCTATACAACGGTGTAATGGGCATGCTCATGCACTTAGTAGAAGCGAACAGTTGTCTTGCATGCACACGGATTCTAAACATGGAAGGGCACAGTTTGGAATGTACTGTGTGTCCATCTACACAACAGCGTACTGGGCATGCTCACACACTTAGTAGTAGCAAAGGGCTGTCTTGCATGCACACGGATTCTAAACACGGAAGGGCACAGTATGGTGTTACTGTCCCCACGTACATGAAGGCCACTCACATGTACTGACCAGTACACACTCAAGAGCCATCACAGATGTCTGAGGTGCAGATCACAGAGGTAAATGCCGCATTCTACTATGTAGCCCTCAGACATCACCATGTCCTTGGACCAGCAACACACATCCATACATTACCACAACACCATGTGACTCATGACCAGTGGTCTGTACATAGGTCTACAGCAACTGTGCAGACTACACATGTACTGACAGGGTTCCATCATGTGTTATGCAATGCAATGATACCACTGATCATAATCAGGTCGGCTCTACACATAACAGGGGCCCTGGGTCTTACACAACTGTAACAGATGACCGTCGCTGTACACCAAAGAACACACATGTTTGGATACGACATACATGTAATCGCAGTGGATATGTACATGGACCACACACACACACAGCACATATGTACATAGCAGAGCTTTTGCTGTCCTCTGTGCAGACAAGTGGCTACAGCAATCACACGCATGCACATGGAAGGTAGGTCCATGGTTGTTGAATGCTAACAGTACATAAGGTAGCAATGTTGACCAAGGTAACATTCCCTCTGTACTAGTTACCCATGACAACCATCATATCATACAACAGTCCATGTGTTATGTATGTCATCACACATGTCCACCAATTGTAATGCATACAAACATGGCTACATGACAGGCATGTAGGACCAACACACATGTACATGTAGTGGTGTGCATGCAGCTACCATGCATGCACAGTAGCTGATGTATGTAATTCATCTGTGCCTAACTACAACATGCAGTTGCAATGCAGCCCCATCATTGACACCTGTATATGGTGAAATGCTGACAGTACGGTAGGATGTACATCAGGTATGGATGGATGTGTGTACATAAAGTGGTGATCCACCTTTGCAGATGGATGTTTGCCGAAGACGGCTCACAGTGTGTCACAAGCCATCCTACCATTACATGTGCAAACAGTACACTATGTTACTGTTACTTGACGGTGAAGACATACAACCTACACAGCAGTCAGGGTGTTACTGACTGTAAGTCACTTGATATCTGTAACACTTACATCCTCCCATGTGCATATAGCAGCACAATTGCCGAAGGTAGTGTTGGTACACATAATGCGGCCAATACTGCTGCATGTCTTTCAGACGTATCATCATATAGCAGGTGTGTCATTCACATTACTGCCATGTGTGTTTGCTTGTGTGACCATATATGCCAAATATGGTGGGGAATACATCCCAATTATTACACACCCCTGTACACTGTTGTAGAGATCTGTACATACTGCAGTGTGGAAAGCATGACGTAGGCAGGGGTGGTGTGTGTATCACACACATGTCAGCTATCTGTATGTGAATGACATTTGTGGACTCCACAGTGTGTGTGTGTGTGTGTGTGTGTGTGTGTGTGTGTGTGTGTGTGTGTGTGTGTGTGTGTGTGTGTGTATGTATGGCTGTCTGGTGCATAGAGTGAGGGTGTATGCTACCATACAGAACAGACAGGATCCCTAATCCCTCATGGTGATGCAGTCTACTACCCTGTTGATGCCATTGGTCTCAGCCTTACTGGCTACCTGTACATGTTCATTCTCTGTGTCACGTCATGTGGGTGCACAGTACTATGAGGGTGATTACCACATAGGTAGGGGTCCTCACCTCAACACTATTGAGTGTGCGTTATAGTATTGTTGACCCCATGAGTGTGGGCTTGTTACTGTGTGTTTCAGTGTATGTCTGTGTGTATTCTCATCCTGTAATGTGACAGGGTATTACTGCTACACAGTGAGGCCTCATGCTATCAAGTGGCCTCTTAACGTTATCATCGGCCAGACCACTGTGTAAACCCCCCGCACCATGTCAACATACCTGTGATGTGACCTGGTATGGATGTCACGTCTCTAGCCACTGTAGCTTATTAAACAGCCCACATGCTTCTGGATCAGTAGATGTGTGGACATCTGTGGAATGGTAGCCTAACAGTGAGGTTGAGGCTATGTATAGCATGCTGGTATTGCCATACATGCCTGTGAGTACTCCACATTTACACATGTGAAACTGCAAACACTGCTACTTATTGGCACATGCAAGTAGACCTTAAGGGGGGAAGCAGGGCATCATTACCAACATGCTGTTACTGTTGTTACCAAGACACATACTGTGAACATACAACAATACACTCCAACTGCAAACACTGTAACGTAATGGCACATGCAATTGGACCTTAAGGAGGGAAGCAGGGCATAACTACCAACATGCTGTTACCATTGTTATTAGACACATACTGTGAACATATAACAATGCATTATAAACCTTACTACATGGTATGCCTGGTGCGTGTCAACAGTACACAACTAATGTCATATACACTTATCTCACTATTCTGTTCACCCTGTGCATCAGACCATATGAGCATGTCCCTGCACCAATGGTGTGGATGACAGGGATGTGGCACAGGCATCATCATATGCACAGGGTGATAATGTTTGCCAGGGGCATAGGCTGCACTAGTGGATGACATCATGTGTGTGGGTAAGGTCCGGTGATCTGATTGGACATGTGTGGTCGATATGCATGTGGGTGTTGCGGAGTCCTACAGATGTTTCTGCTGTGTGTGTGTATGTGTGCACACAGTTCTGCCTTTTTTCAGGCCTACACAGGGGTATTATTGACAGCTCCAGATTGTACAGACCAGGATGTACAGCTCACTGTGTCCAGCCACGGCCACGTGACCTGTGCCTGCCAGGGGTTGCACGGGCACTACCAGGTGGAGGTACAGATTGGCTACTGTCTGATGACACTTGTCCACTGGAACCGTGTCCCCGCTGGGAGCGTCCAGGGCCATGTCCCCGTGGCCTGCTGTGTCCTGATGTGGACAGCGCAGCACCAGCTGCACTGCTACTGCTACTGGCACTATGGGAGCAGGCATGTGAGGTGGCTCATTCACGTTGACCTGCACTAGGTGGTGTAGCTAGCCTGCGTCCACATGGCCTATGCCTCACTCCTACCAGATGTTCCAGCGCAGACAGCTCACGCTCGTGGATTGCCATGCCACGGTCAAGGATTCCAACCATGTCACCCATTCACCTGTACAGAATATCAGCAATCTGCTGTTGAGCATTTGCCAGTGCCTGGATGTTGTCATTTAGAGTACGGATAGCAGCCCTCTGAAGCCTCTGCCCTTCACTGTTCTGCTGTACAGCACGTGCCTGTGCCGCCATTACAGTCTGGAACATGCGTCTGGTGACACCAGCTGCTGTGCTCTGTCCTGCAGGTCCATGTCTGCCAGAGGTCCTCCTACAAGCAGCACTGGCCACATGCCTGTGTGGCACATCTGCAGTCATTACACTGACACCATGGTGTGGAGACACACCTTCAGTAGCCACCACACGTTCCTGTTCCGAGCTAACACACGCTGACTGTCCTTCCTCTATGGCCACTGGTGATGGGGTATGTGTTGGCATGAGAACTGTGTGCAGGGAAGAGGGGGACATAGCTGGGATGGCAACCACTGGCACAGATTCAGCCCCTGACAACCCTGCCTGTACCTCATGCATATGTTCATCACTGCTAGTATCTGTGGGGACACTAACATCAGATGGACCGCAGGAGGGTAACGCACCTACATCACCTGTGAATGCAAAAAAAGACTCTACATTACAATAGACACACACGGACACACGGACACACAGACAGACACACAGACAGACACACAGACACACACACACACAGACACACAGACACACACACAAACACACAGACACACCATGCATGTGATTTGACAGACGGCATGCAGCATGCATGTGATACAGCAGATGGCATGCAGCTCAGACATTAATAGTGGTAGTTAGCATACCTCCCTGGGTTGCACACAACAGCAAGCAGGTGTCATATCAGTAGCCATGCAGTTCACACAATCATGGTAGTAAGCATGCATCCCTGTGATACACCATGTGGACCAGCACAGGTTAACAGTGCACATGACTGAAGTGACCTTGACATGTAATCTGCTGATGTGTGCATTGACATGCATACATGTCTGACACAATGGTGTCCTGACACATGTACAGCATTGTAATGGGTATCACATTGCAGTGTTGTCTGTATGCCCTATGGATAGAATGCACTTTTAGCAAATGTGCATGAGCATTGAAGGGTAGTGTGAGGTGTCTACATTGCTATACAGTGTGAAGTACAGACACTGTGCCATTGCATGGCATCATGAGGCGCCTATAGTGCTATACAGTGTGTAATACGCACACAGTGCATAGCCATAACTGCGTGCATACACATTACATAACTGTGGATTGTGACCCATGTCGCTGAGGTGTATACACACCAAACCATGCTGTGTCATCTGACAGGTCACTGGAAGACCTATGGATGACACCCCTGCACAACTACTACTACAAAGTCTTAGCTGCCTGGCAAGCATGTCCACACATGGCAGACTTGTGAATACACCATGTCCCACATGACATTAATGTACCACACACACGAGATGCACGGCTGACAGTGATGTCCTACAGCAGCAAGGGAAATGTACGGTATCTGTGGCCTGATGTGGTGTTAATGTCTGTGGAAGCTGTACAGGTGACTACTGTCATGCTATGACACAGTCATCATGTTCAACACATCTTATATGGTCGAATTAAGTGACACCTCCACTAGCTGTGCACAGGCGTTTAGGATGTCCAGTGTTCCACATCAACAATATAATCAGTCAACTAAGGCTATAGTTGGACTATGTGTGGACAATGTGCAACAGGGTGTATACACATCACAACTACTGTGTGGCTACATGTCTCTGGCCATCCTCCATGGCCATGTGTGAACATGTGTTGGCCAAATGTTTGTGATGGCCATCTATCTCACATGTCTGTGTTGTCCCATATGACATACACCCATAGATGTCAGATATGTCACTGTCCACAGGGCTATGCAGACAACGGGTTGTATGTTTGGTATGTGGGGTATGTACTATGGGATAGTGAGACAATATTGCAGCCTGAACACTACATGTCTGGGACATTTCAAATGGCACATCACAATGTGTGCACCCATTGCAGGATCATATTACACAATGGTGACTCTTGTGGGCTGCCCATATCCCAGCTCACTATGTGGTACTGTTTCCGTACCACACATGTGTTGTTCCAATGTATAGTACATATGCCTACATTGAATACCTCCACCATTGTATGCACAGCTGTCCACACATCCAGCAATGACAGGTACTGTGGTTTCATGTCGGTGTTTCATTTAGTTTGTATATATTGCACATGGGTAGCCAGTGTGAATGATGACAGATGCGACCTGTATATTGTGACTGGACCATACATTATGTGTACATGTGTTAACTGGCCACATGGCGTATAGATATATGCATTAACATGCCTGATACTGATAACTGTCTCACCTGCAACGGACTGATGTCTGTGTGGCATGCCAGAGGTACCTGTATAGGGGTGACACAGCAGTTTGAACATTATCCATGACTGTATGACAGCCACAGGGTGCACTGTGCATGTTAACACATTTGCCTGTACAATAGCATATAGTATGCACATGTGTGCATACACAGGGTAGCATACTGTAGTATGCGGCATGTGTGTAAACATACCTTGCATATGATGTTACATTACATATTGTACAGTGACACATGCAACTTAATGGGATATAATAGTCATATGTGCAGTAGTGACTTACCAGACCACTCCAGGCTCATTGGTTGGGAGACACCCACCTCCACGATGGCAGCTAGTGTTTGTGGATGTTGTTCTGAGGGTGTCCCCAGGCTGGCCAGTAGCTCCTCGGTGTGTGTGAATGGGGGCTGGGTTGGTGGGCCACCACCTGTTCCACCTTGTTCCCTGATGATTGCATTGGCACGCTGTTTCGCATGTTGTATCATGTCTGTGCAGTGTCTGCGCACCTGCTGGTAGGTGCGGTTATGGCCACCCACATCATTAACCCTCCTGCAAAGGTGCTGCCACAGGTCATCACGCTGCTGGGCAAGCTGTGGCACATGGCTGAACAACACCTCATAGTTCTCATGGAGGTACGGGATGAGGGCATCATCCTCCTGACGGCTATATGCTGGCAGCTGTGAATGAGGCATTATCTGGAAGACATAATGATGGAGACAGGTCACAGTATCACAGAGATGTACAGAGATACAGCTGCACATACATTTGTATTAAATCTAGTACATCTGAACAGGTATCTTTGCAAATCGGCATGACACTGACACGACTGCCATGTTTGTGTCACACACATGTAGCACCCGTTATGCATTGGATATCATCACCATATATGTGTGTCACTTCATTACATTGTTCATACTCCATGTGAATGCTGTCTTGATGTGGGCATGTCTGTTTGCCTGTACCGGTGTTCTTACCTATCAGCACATGCCTGGATGTGTCCACAGTAATGCTGTTGACCTTGATGCTGTGTATATGTCACATATCAACACATAAACTGCCTTAATGGACATGAGCAGTGACAATGCACACATACACATGGAAACCTTTACATGCATGTGTTTTGCCATATACATCTACACGGCACTGTACAACAGTTCAACATCCTGCCACGTATCGCCTGTGTTGCACATGTGATAGACATGGGACAATGGCTAGCCGGACGTCATTCGCAGGGATGGTTATCAACTATGGCATGTACGGGCAAGGTTTTCTAGCTGTATCCGACAGCCATTTTGCCACTGCGAGGTGCATCAGTGCCACATTACTGATCCAGACAGTTAATAATACATCTACCATGCGGTCATTGCACCATGTATGACAGAGATGACATGTGCAGCTTTGATGGACAGGGTTGCATGGTATGGCAGGAGAATGTAACATGTATGGCACAGGGATCTATCCAGCATGTGGCGATCCTTGTAGTAGGATGGTGGCTGTCCATGATGTATGTCTTTCAGATCAGGATATGTATGTGTAGCATGTCCAACATCACAGTGTAGCACATGTTTTTATGCAAGGTAGCCAGCATGCTGCATAGTGGAGGTGAGGATTGTGAAGGCTGGTGTCGCCCATCCACGCATGGCCAATACCCCTTAAAGGTGATATGTGATCCGATATTGGTCACCCGAGTGCTGAGTATGCCTGTGCAATGATCTCCATGCTCATGGCTGGCACCCTGTCATGACATGGGTGCCTCGTATGACTACCTAACAGGCCTGGTGACGTCACCAACTCTGGGAGGTGAACTGCACAGCACCATCCCTTACACAGTGTCCATAATGTTGACCGCTGCCTAGGTGGTAGTTAATGGGTACAGGGTTATTCACCTAGTGGTGACAATGCTATTATCAGCTGTCAGATTGTCCACATATGTCACACACCTCACCCACAAAGCCCATTCTTTATGTTGTCCACAACACTGAGACAGCTATTGCTCCTAGGTCATGGAAATTCACATCCTTACATAAACAGATGCCTCCCATTTGTCTGTGTGGTATGGGCTAAACTGAGGGGGGAGTACACAACATTAACCCTGTTTTACGGTAGCTGCCACTGGTGTGATATGCACATGTCACTCAGACACCTTTTGTAGTGTTGCTTCTGTCAACAGGCCACTGGTAGAACACTCCTGTGACAAACGAAGGTGCATCTAGTATACTCAGTGTAGCTGGAACATGGTATGGGTGATGATGCCCTATGACCTGTCACAGGTATGCTATGCAGTGTGAAATCATCCGTACTGTCATCTACTTCTGTACTGCTAACATCTATGTTGATAAAGGTTCATAGACTTGCAGACAATACTCAGCAGGGTAATAGTGCAGTGCCTCCAATTATGACTGTCGTCTCCACTTGTGGGTTGCAGTGGGTTGATATTATCCAACACCCTATCTGTATTGCATATTCATGCTCAGCAGCTGTTCAGAACATGTGAGCACTTCATGAGCTACTGACTACTATAGCACCCATTCCAACTCATGTCTTACAAGTACACTGTCTGTCCTTACATTTCCAGCTTGCTTACAGTACAACAGCTGTTGTACACACGTAACTCACATATCTTGTGAGACATGGTTGAATATACAGGCATGTCCAAGTGTCACGTACCAGTGCTATTGCCTGTCTATATGATGAATATGGCAAACATGTGGCAATAGAGCAATTGTCTCATGTACACAGTCAATGCTCACCTCCCAACATACGACACTACAGCCTGTGGGAGATGCACATATGTGGCCATGCTAGGGGTAATGCTCTCTCCAACCCAGACTGGACCTGACATTCATGTGGGGACGTTTAACATTTGCAACACACCCCACTCATCACATAGTCTCACTAGATCTCCACCACCACAGGCCACACATAGTATGAGTACGACATTTGCAGAACCTCTCCATACTCTGTGTAGGCACTAGAGGTAGCCCCCATTACCAAACACAACAACAATTACTTATAGCCCACAGACTCATGTGTGCCCATCAACTACAGCCAATAGGGTGTTATAACATTCCCAACACACCGGTCATAGGTGACTCTGTAGGCGGTCACACTGATACACCAGGGGTCACTGCAGTGGCTGTAATGTACAGAGGTACAGGTAACACATGGCTCTGCTGTTCACAGACAGGGAACTACCCTAGAGAGGTGCCGCCAGTGTAAACACTGTAGTTGGGCTTACACATAGACTTGCCAGACAGCATAGTACCTCGCTATGTACCTGTGAAGCTATTACATGTCCTTTCTGCATAGTTAATTGAGTTGCTATTCCATTTCAATTGGCTATCATGCTGTTACAGTGTCCCGTGACTACAAGCCATATGTATCCTGTTATTGTGTATCGTACATGCCAATTGACGATACCATTTGTTTGCATGATATAACAGTTGTGCTGTGTAGAATATCTGACATATCTACCTACAATACTGTACATTACACATATTTTACACATTATCCCATAATGCAAAGCATACTTGCACAGCAGGACCATCTTAGGCATGTTATTGTCGTTATATGCCCATACACATGCCTACTGTGATGGTATATCAACATATACTATCCCCTGCTATGGCACGTACTTGTTCGACATACCCTACCACTGATGGCGGGTGGTGTGGAATTGTTCTGTTTAAAGCCCTCATGTAACATACCTTGTGGTGTATGTGATGTTTACCTTGTGGCCCACAGCAGGATACACAATTTCTACAAGCATTGCTATGCTCAACAAGACATCACTACAGAATACCTTTTCCCACTTTATGCATTGCGTACACTTTTAATTAATACAAAACAGTCTCTACGTACACTAACATACTGAGTGTTCTACATACCTTGTTAGCATTCCGAATCTTCATAAATATCTCTCTCTTACAACTTTACTGTTTAAACGGTTCTATGGTATGAGCATACGGTTTGAATGTATGGCAAGTCATCCTTATATACGTTGATACCTGTAACATGTGGTTTCCTGCCACCAATTGGGGTTCCTGAGTAAATTATTACATGCACATCAGCTGTGCAGCTATTCCATTCACCAATTACGCGGCAACAGTGGGGTATAATTTAATTCTCCACTTGGGCATTGCCCTTTTGCCCTACCTTCGGGGAGACGGCCTGTATGTGTTTTGTTGTGAGGAGTTGCAACTGATATTTGTAGAGACACGGATATTTTGAATTCATGCCCCCATGGATTGTGTGTGATGGCTAGAGTATGTGGTTCTACATGTGAGTGTACCTGTCATCTCAACCGTCTGATAAGGGACTATTGCAAACAAATCCTGTAACATCGCTGTCTGTTCCATTATACAACAGCTATGATTTCACATGGCGCCTTTACAAATGTGTCTCTCACAAGGTATGTTAACGGTTCTGCAGATGTAATTGAGTGAGTGGATGTTTGTGATGTTATTACAGTCTGTATTGCAATTGTTTCGGGTGTGGGGGAGATGTAGGTGGGTGTACATAGCATATACAGGTTTGTGGGGGCTGCATTCCTACATATTCCATATATTTGTGTGGTCTCCTACTCTAATTGAAGACCTACCACTTAGTAGACTGAACTATGGTTGTTACGGGCTTTTATACATTGAGCCATTGTTAATTGGTTTCTATATAGTATGCAGGTGAGGTTGATACTTCCATACCTCCGGAAATACAGCGATATGTAAAGGAATGTTACTAAATGACAGCTGTCTCATGTATTTCTGTCACAGATATTTGCACTCATTGCAGTTGTGTTGGTGACTGAGCCTCTTTGGCATGGGTTGCCACCTTTTCAAATGGCCATAGTGGGACATTTGCAGGACACACATCGGTGTTTACAGGCCGACACATACCCATGGTCAGTACACAGGATAGAACATACTTTTATCCTGAATACATACTTATTCTTGTAGCACTTTAGCTACTTATCATGTTTCATGTAACGTTTACGTTTTGTAGATACAGGCATAACTATTTAATGCAACTGTTACATAATATATGAGACATAATTATGTCCTACAATCTCGGACATTTGCCCTTTTTAATATTTTTTGTCAGGACACAACTGCCCAGGGAGGGGCTGTCCCTCTTAAAGTGGGACAGGTGGTACCGTATGCCTACGGCCAACTATGACCACACCTACTGTACTGCTCTACCTCCGAGTTAGCACTAACAAACACACGATGCTAACACACACACACACATTACAGTCCCACAGAAACGCACACGGCACCCTCAACACACACATACACAGACTACAGCAATCACAAACACAGTTGAACACAGTACCTACGTGGACCGCAACACCGGCAGCGATGACTAAATGTCCCTTAATATTGTGATAACATTACACGCGGTTCCAGAGTTCCAGTACTGTGTTCTTTCGGTCTTTAAGCCTCGTGATTAGGCATGTCAATATGTGACACATTCCATAGTTGGTAGTATCCTATTTATTTCTACCTCCATGGTTGTGTACATGTTGTTGACCTATCTATACATTTGCAGATATAGGTGAATCCATATATATCAACATATATCTCTCTATCTCCCTTTCTAGCGCTATTGTGTACATGTCGGTGTATACTGTTTCCTGGACTCCGCACGTTTGTGTTTGAACCTGTCACATTACACACCTGCCGTTGGTACATCTTGGGTAGCTTAGTGTTAGGTGCTTGTGTACATGATTGCATGTTCTACTCCTGGCAGTGGTTGTTTTACCCTTCAGAGCAGGCACTATTAGTGCAGGGGTGAATAATGCTAGTTTCAACTGTTCTGGACATCACTGACCATGATCTGCGCAATATTCAGAGAAGCTTATCCCTGTTTCACGCATATCCGTATGGCCATGTTTAAACGACGCTTACCAGCACTGGGCAATGCATATTCCCACTAACATGTGCTAAACCTGATCTGATGACCTGCATCCACCATCCATTATTCGTGCCTTCAGGATTACGTAACGTCCCTTGCAGGACGTGGTACCGGGAACATGCATGACAGTCAGTGCATTTACCACTTGGGCATCTGGGATTTGTACACGTGTTATGGCGTTTTGTATGTGGACTGTACTATGGCTGTTACTCCATACTGCAATCAAATGAGTAACTCAGTTAGTTTACATATGGATGAGACCTATTAATGGTATGTCCAAGTGATGTTTAATGGATGTGCCCCAGCATTGGGAATGTATGTCACAGTGAGCCACACACTATAATGTGCTACACCTTCACACAACCATAGGTGGAGCATGCTGGGGTGACAGATACCTGTCATGGGTACACCCCATGCTTTGCCACTACATCCATAATTACATTGTATGGAGCCCCTCATTTACACACCAGGGAATCCATGCAGTGTGTGTGGGGAGCAGTGATTACACACATGGGTCCCGCAATTGGCTCTGCTCCACTGAGGGTCAGTTGGTTACTCGATGTGGTGGTGACAGCAGACACTGTTTGCCTCGATTGATGAATGGCCTCTGACAATTGGGCGTGTACCTACCGATGTACCTAGGAACCTATACATACAGTACCAACATATGCTGATAGGTGCATGTACTGTTCAGGTGTTGACATTTCTTGTTCCAATAGCTGCTGTGTGTGCAATGGTTGAGGGCTGCCTATGTAGGATTCACACAGTAGGCCACCTGGCCACCTATCCATTACAATTTACAGGTGGTCGTGTGTGTGTGCCATCCATTTTACTGTGTGTGCAGGTGGAGAGGTGTGTCAGTCCGTAGGGGTCTACACTTTCAGAGTATGTGCTATACGTTCCCTCTTTGCCAAGGCGTAGGCATATTGGGCACACCTCCATCTGCCTACTGGGGCTGGCACATGGTGTTCATGTTCTGAATCCCTCTGTGCCTGTGATGGCCTTGGCTATTGCGGTGGGCTGTGAGGACCTTTACCATTATGTCCCTGCTGCAGCTGTTTCCACAGGATCATATTATGTAGCATGGCACATACTATGAAGATGTGGGCACATGTGCCTGGAGAGTACTGCAAGGCTCCAGCAGATATGTCCAAGCAACAGAACCGTGATTTCAGCATCCCGAACACATGCTCTATGATGATTCTTGTTTTTGCGTGTGCCTCATTATGGCGTTCTTGCATGGGTGTGTGTGCATTTCTGATGGGAGTCATCATCCATGGCTCCAGTGCATAGCCAGCATCTCCCACAAGGTGGCCATGTGGGATGTCCCCCCTGACAAATACCTGATACAGCTATGAGGCATGCCAGATGTGGGAGTCATGGTAGCTTCCAGGGCTGCCAGCACACACATCCATGATAATGCCCTGGGCATTGCACACGACCTGGCAGTTGATGGAGTGGTATCCCTTGTGGTTTATGTAACGCCTACCATGCTCACCGGGTGGTGACTTGATATGTATGTGCGTGCAGTCTATCGCACCCAGTACCTCCGGGTAGTGTGCCACATGGTGGAAGAGATGCATATTGCTGGCCAACACCTCCTGAGTTCGGGGGAAGTATATATGCTCATTGGCATGTGGTAACATGGCATCCAGGAACTGGTGTAGTACCCTGGATGCTGATGCCTGTGAGATCTCCATTATATCTCCAGTTGGCCTTTGAAAGGTACCTGTGGCTAGTATTCGCAAGCTTACACATACCTTTGTGTCCACTGGGATGGGTTCCCCTCTGTTGTTTCTGGATCTCAGGCGTGGCTGGCACAGCTCAACTATTTGCTGTAAGATGTCCCTGTCCACCCTGTAACGCTCTACTATCTCCAGATCATGTAGCCCCTGGTAGGTTACACTTGGCCTGAACACTCTTCTCCTCCTCTGGGGCCTGCGGTGGTTGTCAGCATCATCCTCTACAACACCTTCAGTCACTAACACATGGTGATGAATCACAGCTATGGCAGCTCCCAACATGTACATTGTAAAAGTTCCCCATATGTTTACACCTATGGTGCAGTGTTTGGGAATACACAGGTGTGTGTGAGGTGCTTTCACACTTTATACTATTGTGCTGTGAACACTGATGGTGTCATAGGGTGTGTATGTACGATCATAGCTACAGGGTATCTTATGTGTTTTACAACAGGAACTACTATTGTGGTGCCTTTGGTGTTGAATTACATTTGGCTGCTGTGAATTACCTCTTGCCCTTCCCTTTACATTTCTTCACATTTCACCTCCCATTTTCTGGCATGCATCCAGCAGCCTGCTTTCATTTGTACTTTCCTAAACCTCGCTTATCTTGCGTAATGTGTTCTATGGCCAGTCTACTGCAGGTTTGATTTGCTCTGCTATGACAGTTCTCTTTTCTTTGCAATCCGAAACCTCCCCTATCCTGTTTTGCAGGTTTCTGCGATCAGACTTGTTAGCTGCCATTGATTACCCGCTGTGAGTTCATAGGTGTTAATTGCTCAGTTGTAGTCCAATTAGCCTACTGTGGCATTTCCTTATTTTCTTCCCCTGACCTTCCTGTTTGAGCTATGGTGCGTGGCGCGTGCGTCCGCTTACCGGGTTTCTGGCATGTTTTCATCCCCGTACACATGCACTTTCGGGCACCATATGTGCTCTCAGCTAAACAATGCTATACCTACCTCCCCACCCCTGTCCTGTGGCTTTGCTTAGCAATGGCCAGGCCGGATTTGCATTGCTCCAATGTGCATACAGCTACTGTGGCACACCCCACTGCTGATGTCATATATACCTCTAAACCACTCCTTGGTGTTGTAGCACTGCGCCATATGGTACATCCTTAGTCCGGCGGGACGTTTGTGATTCACTATTACCTGCCTCATTTGCATGGCATTGACTACTAATTCCTAGTTACCGCACCGAACACTGTCACAGACCCTTAGCAACCCTTGCAGCTTGGTTTTGGTGTACCATGCATACCATTGAGTATTATAGTGAAATCATGATTTGTATTACATTGCGGTTTTATGACATTTGTATATATTTTCTTTGTGTTCCCATTTGCGCACACATGCCCTGTGGTTGTACTTTGTGTTACTGTGGACATGAAATTAAATGTTGTTTTTTAGGTGTTGTGCATCTTTTCGTATGCCATTGGCTGTATATTTAGCCATTGGCATATGTTAACTTTGTAACACATGAGTCTAGTCCGCTTTCATAGCTCCGATGTTCTGTTTGGAAAAATGTAAACCGTGTTTTTTGGTTTACATTTCTGTGTGCTTACGCTACGCCTGCACCACTTCATGAATCGCTATGTACTGTCATTTACATGGTGCGGCACTGCGCATTGGGTGATTAGCATACCTAGGCCGAGGGCTGCGCAGATCTGGCGTACACCTGTAGTGCATGTGGAATTGGATCGTACCTGAATCGCTCGGCGGCCATATTTGGCATTATACCGCCTATGCTACACCTGCGCCTGGTGCAAGCTTCATGAATCCCGGGGACAGTCTATTTTTTTATTTGGCATTGTTTGTTAAAAAGTGTTTGTTAGGGTATGAGTCCAATTTCTCTGCAGATTTTCTTGATAGCCTGCTGTATCTGAATATCAAACCTTAGGTAGTTATCTGGAATGATGTTAAGTAGCTTTGTGTGGGCCACAAGTTCAATAGGAGTGTTGTTTGTATAGGATGTAGATTTTGATGTGAAAATCAATAACTTGGTTATCTTAGAAGTCAGCAGCAGGTGAGAACTGATGAGCCATTTTTTTCTTGATGTTCTTGGAGAAACGTATCAGTGTAGCATTATCAGCTTACTAAATGACAGTCGTGTCATTAGAAGCAGTGTAAAGGTCATTAATAAAAATGTTAAAGAGTACGGGGGTTGGGGCACTGCAACTGAGGTGAACGAGAATGGTGGTTGTTCTTTCTGTGCCATTTTACTGCCTGTAGTCTGTTAGAAAGGTACTATTGCACCTGGAGAAGGAGGGGTGTGAAGGCTGAGTGAGGATAGTATATGGAATGGAACCTGATGGGGCACAGAGTCAAACACCTGAAGTATGTCAAGGAAAATAAATGAAAAATGTTTCCAGAATCTCTGTCTAGGTTGATATGATGGGTGCAATTAAGGAGATCTGTGGTAGTGATCAGCTGTGGCTTTAAGCTGTGCTGGTCATAGGAGAGGAAGTTGTTATCTAATAAGTGTTTGAGAAGTTGGGACCATATTCACTTTTCAAGGCGTTTTGATAATTCAGAATGAATTGGTGGAGTCTCCTCTTTTGTGAATAGCAATAATTAGTGACTTTTTCCAATTAATAGGTACATAGTCTACTTGAATAGAGCTGCTTATGAGGGCAGAGCCATGGTATGCTAAAGGCTTGGAAGCCATGCTAATATATTCCAAGAGAAGATCATCAAGAGAGAGTATAGTGGGTTTTAACTTATAAATTACTTTTTGATGGGGGAGATAGGAACAGGGTTGATATGGAAGACAAGAATTTTAGTGTATGGTTCTATGGAATTGAAGGGGGTAGGTGGATTGCTGTTTATGAGTTGACTGAATGTATGAAGTATGAGTTGAGTTGGTTAGAAATAGGTTCAGTATGGTTGGTAGTAGTACTGGTTGTATGGACTGGGTGACTGGATTTAATAAATTGATAATGGAGAACACCAGAACTGTTTGGGATTCATAGTTTGTGTGTACTGGGCTGATGTGTAATGATTTTTTTATCAGATCTGATTGATTTTTTGGAGCAGCTGAGGAGTACTCTGAAGTTTTGGAGAGTAGTCCCTATTATGACCCCACTATTGCCAGGCTTTATTTCTGACTCACGTTAAGTTGTTTAGTCATTTTGGGGAGATAAGGAGTGGGGTTTAATTTGACTCTTTTGTCTCTGGCTAAGGCTAACTGGTTTAATTTAGTGAGAAAAGTGTCATTAAAACATGAAACTGCTTCATCCAGAGGGAGAGGGTATAGTAGATGCCATTTGCTAGTTTTCATTATTTTTTGATTGCACCTTTGTTAAGCTGAGCTAAGTTGTGGACTGTGTTATAGTAGTGGTCATTTTGAGGATGATCTGGCAATCTTTTAAGAAATACTGGGAAGTGGTCACTCATAGAGTTTTAGAGGGTACCAGAGGAAATTATTTCACTTCAGTCAGATGTCAGGGCCCAGTCTAGAACTGAAGATCTAATGGATTGTTTTCTGTATCTAGTTGGAGAGGCAATAAGTTTAGTAAAGTTGCATAATTTTATGACAGAGGTGAAGTTAGGAGCAGAAACAAATTGCCAATCAATATTTACATCACATGGTTTTGTTGTTGATATTTGTGGTTAGCATTGATAGAAAATCCTCTAAAGTTGAGCTGCTGCTGCTTGGGGAATATAAATATTGATGAGACAGATATTTTTGTGATTATTGATTTTTTTAAGAGTAAAAAAGTATTTTGGCATCGTTGAAAGAGGATGAGCAGATTGGATATGGTGAGAGTTCCACTGAGTTATTTCACAGAACTGCTATGCTTCCTGATTTTTTGTGTGATCTGTCTAGTTGCAACATATTAATTCCTGGGGGGAATTATTTAATCATTCTTAGTTTTGGACTTTATGCAGGTTTCAGTCAAATCTAAACTATCAGGGTTATGTAGTATAACCAAAGTCTGTAGCTTGTGCATTTTATTGCATATGCTTTGGCATGTCTGTGATGAATGAGAATTCTGGGGATATGGTGACTGTTTGAATAAGAGTTATTAAACTGTAGGGAGTATGTGCTGGGGTGATTGCAAAGGAAGAATTGAGAGATGAGTAGTGGGCCATGGGTAGATATAATGAGAGGCGGTTCATGGTTTGGCAGATCTTGGGTAACAGATGTTTTTTTTTTTTGCTTTGCATCTATGTTTAAAAGTAAGATTAAATAGATAGGGTTAATATAGTTTGCAGGAGATTTTTGTAGGAGGATATAAGAGTGTGGAAAGAAATGAGGGGAGATGCTTTGCAGAATGTGGTTGATTAGAAGTAGAGATTGTTAAGATAGCTATTATGTATGCAAGAGTGGGGGTTGTTGGTTTGGTGTAAGGAGATCTGGAATGTGGTAAGTTGAGAAATAGACAGGAGTAACACAGTGAGAGGAGGATGCTAATGAGTAGTATGGTAATTTGTAGTGGAGAAGAGATCTATGCCTGGCATACAGATCATTGCCAGACCCTACTCTGATGGAATTCTTGCATATCCACGAAACAAACAGTATGAGAATTACCCATTCTAAAGACTTAAACCTTGCCAGTGATATAAATAGGACCTGCTGGAGAGATAGGTATGTATCCTAGAGACTACTCCATCTATAGAACAGGCTCCCCATCCATTTGAAGCAGAATTTTTCCCTAATCCAATTCAAGTATGTCTCTGATGCAAAGAGGTAACCTGTAAATGGTTCATCTTCCAGGCACATGCTTACACTTGTCAAGACTATCAGAACTCGTCTGAGACTTGACATGCATGGCCAGGCTTAAAAAGGCCCTTGTGGTCATTAGCCTAGTAAACACCTATGAACCTATGAACTTAGTAGCAAGTACGGTGTAGAGGATCAGAGATTGGAGGTACTTTTTGTGAAGATGCAGTGAACATATCAGTAAAGAAGGTGAGTGAAGTATAGAAGAAGAGAGAGCTAACTGAGAGGATAGAATCACATTATGATGGAGACAGTGAAGTTAGGGGTTAGAGGTTAAGGTATAGAGGAGATGTCTGAGAGTTTGAGGTTCATTGATAACAGAGGAAATATAATGATGGAATGAATTCCCTACTCATGCAAAAATCATCATAACCCCTGTCTAAAGAATGTAGGCTTTAAAATGCTAACCACACCTGCACTTGTTTTGCCTTTTAGTCTGTTTGTTTCAGGTAGCATTGAATAATAATCCACATGTGTGATACTTGCATTCTTTGAACTGGAGTGAATCAGTGACCATTTGATTCCTTTGATGAAGATGCTGTTCACTACTAGGATGGCAAAGGAACATATGAAATAACTTATTTTCCTTTGGATTATAGTTATGGGTTTGACCTGCAACTGGCACAATTCTTGGTGTGAAACACAGGTGATAAATGCATGCACTGTTATGTGTTTTCTATGGGTGTGAAACACAGGTGATAAACGCATGCACTCTTATGTATTTTCTATGGGTGTGAAACACAGGTGATAAACGCATGCACTGTTATGTGTTTTCTATGGGTGTGAAACACAGGTGATAAACGCATGCACTGTTATGTGTTTTCTATGGGTGTGAAACACAGGTGATAAACGCATGCACTGTTATGTGTTTTCTATTTGTGTGAAACACAGGTGATAAATTCATGCACTATGTTATGTGTTTTCTATGGGTGTGAAACACAGGTGATAAACGCATGCACTATGTGTTTTCTATGGATGTTAAAAACAGATGATAAACGCATGCACTATGTTATCTGTTTTCTATGGGTGTGAAACACAGGTGATAAACACATGCACTGTTATGTGTTTTCTATGGGTGTGAAACACAGGTGATAAACGCATGCACTATGTTATGTGTTTTCTATGGGTGTGAAACACAGGTGATAAACGCATGCACTGTTATGTGTTTTCTTTGAGTGTGAAACACAGCTGTTAAACGCATGCACTATGTTATGTGTTTTCTATGGGTGTGAAACACAGGTGATAAATGCATGCACTGTTATGTGTTTTCTATGGGTGTGAAACACAGGTGATAAACGCATGCACTGATGTGTTTTCTATGGGTGTGAAACACAGGTGATAAACACATGCACTGTTATGTGTTTTCTATGGGAGGGAAACATAGGTGATAAACACATGCACTATGTGTTTTCTATGGGTGTGAAACACAGGTGATAAAAGCATGCACTATTATGTGTTTTCTATGGGTGTGAAACACAGTTGATAAACGCATGCACTGTTATGTGTTTTCTATGGGTGTGAAACACAGGTGATAAACTCATGCACTGTTATGTGTTTTCTATGGGTGTGAAACACAGCTGATAAACGCATGCACTGTTATGTGTTTTCTATGGATGTTAAACACAGGTGATAAACGCATGCACTATGTTATCTGTTTTCTATGGGTGTGAAGCACAGGTGATAAACGCATGCACTGTTATGTGTTTTCTATGGGTGTGAAACACAGGTGATAAACTCATGCACTGTTATGTGTTTTCTATGGGTGTGAAACACAGGTGATAAACGCATGCACTATGTTATGTGTTTTCTATGGGTGTGAAACACAGGTGATAAACGCATGCACTGTTATGTGTTTTCTTTGGGTGTGAAACACAGCTGTTAAACGCATGCACTATGTTATGTGTTTTCTATGGATGTGAAACACAGGTGATAAATGCATGCACTGTTATGTGTTTTCTATGGGTGTGAAACACAGGTGATAAACACATGCACTGTTATGTGTTTTCTATGGGTGTGAAACACAGGTGATAAACTCATGCACTGTTATGTGTTTTCTATGGGTGTGAAACACAGGTGATAAACACATGCACTGTTATCTGTTTTCTATGGGAGGGAAACACACAGTGATAAACACATGCACTATGTGTTTTCTATGGGTGTGAAACACAGGTGATAAAAGCATGCACTATTATGTGTTTTCTATGGGTGTGAAACACAGTTGATTGCAAAGGAAGAATTGAGAGATGAGTAGTGGGCCATGGGTAGATATAATGAGAGGCGGTTCATGGTTTGGCAGATCTTGGGTAACAGATGTTTTTTTTTTTTGCTTTGCATCTATGTTTAAAAGTAAGATTAAATAGATAGGGTTAATATAGTTTGCAGGAGATTTTTGTAGGAGGATATAAGAGTGTGGAAAGAAATTAGGGGAGATGCTTTGCAGAATGTGGTTGATTAGAAGTAGAGATCATTAAGATAGCTATTATGTATGCAAGAGTGGGGGTTGTTGGTTTGGTGTAAGGAGATCTGGAATGTGGTAAGTTGAGAAATAGACAGGAGTAACACAGTGAGAGGAGGATGCTAATGAGTAGTATGGTAATTTGTAGTGGAGGAGAGATCTATGCCTGGCATACAGATCATTGCCAGACCATACTCTGATGGACTTCTTGCATATCCACGAAAGAAACAGTACGAGAATTACCCATTCTAAAGACTTAAACCTTGCCTGTGATATAAATAGGACCTGCTGGAGAGATAGGTATGTATCCTAGAGACTACTCCATCTATAGAACATGCTCCCCATCCATTTGAAGCAGAATTTTTCCCTAATCCAATTCAAGTATATCTCTGATGCAAAGAGGTAACCTGTAAATGGTTCATCTTCCAGGCACATGCTTACACTTGTCAAGACTATCAGAACTCGTCTGAGACTTGGCATGCATGGCCAGGTTTAAAAAGGCCCTTGTGGTCATTAGCCTAGTAAACACCTATGAACCTATGAACTTAGTAGCAAGTACGGTGTAGAGGATCAGAGATTGGAGGTACTTTTTGTGAAGATGCAGTGAACATATCAGTAAAAAAGGTGAGTGAAGTATAGAAGAAGAGAGAGAGCTAACAGAGAGGATAGAATCACATTATGATGGAGACAGTGAAGTTAGGGGTTAGAGGTTAAGGTATAGAGGAGATGTCTGAGAGTTTGAGGTTCATTGATAACAGAGGAAGTATAATGATGGAATGAATTCCCTACTCATGCACAAATCATCATAACCCCTGTCTAAAGAATGTAGGCTTTAAAATGCTAACCACACCTGCACTTGTTTTGCCTTTTAGTCTGTTTGTTTCAGGTAGCATTGAATAATAATCCACACGTGTGATACTTGCATTCTTTGAACTGGAGTGAATCAGTGACCATTTGATTCCTTTGATGAAGATGCTGTTCACTACTAGGATGGCAAAGGAACATATGAAATAACTTATCTTCCTTTGGATTATAGTTATGGGTTTGACCTGCAACTGGCACAATTCTTGGTGTGAAACACAGGTGATAAACGCATGTACTGTTATGTGTTTTCTATGGGTGTGAAACACAGGTGATAAACGCATGCACTCTTATGTATTTTCTATGGGTGTGAAACACAGGTGATAAACGCATGCACTGTTATGTGTTTTCTATGGGTGTGAAACACAGGTGATAAACGCATGCACTGTTATGTGTTTTCTATGGGTGTGAAACACAGGTGATAAACGCATGCACTGTTATGTGTTTTCTATTTGTGTGAAACACAGGTGATAAATTCATGCACTATGTTATGTGTTTTCTATGGGTGTGAAACACAGGTGATAAACCCATGCACTGTTATGTGTTTTCTATGGGTGTGAAACACAGGTGATAAACACATGCACTATGTTATGTGTTTTCTATGGGTGTGAAACACAGGTGATAAACGCATGCACTGTTATGTGTTTTCTATTTGTGTGAAACACAGGTGATAAATTCATGCACTATGTTATGTGTTTTCTATGGGTGTGAAACACAGGTGATAAATGCATGCACTATGTGTTTTCTATGGATGTTAAACACAGGTGATAAACACATGCACTATGTTATCTGTTTTCTATGGTGTGAAACACAGGTGATAAACACATGCACTGTTATGTGTTTTCTATGGGTGTGAAAGACAGGTGATAAACGCATGTACTATGTTATGTGTTTTCTATGGGTGTGAAACACAGGTGATAAATGCATGCACTGTTATGTGTTTTCTTTGGGTGTGAAACACAGCTGTTAAACGCATGCACTATGTTATGTGTTTTCTATGGGTGTGAAACACAGGTGATAAATGCATGCACTGTTATGTGTTTTCTATGGGTGTGAAACACAGGTGATAAACGCATGCACTGATGTGTTTTCTATGGGTGTGAAACACAGGTGATAAACACATGCACTGTTATGTGCTTTCTATGGGAGGGAAACACAGGTGATAAACACATGCACTATGTGTTTTCTATGGGTGTGAAACACAGGTGATAAAAGCATGCACTATTATGTGTTTTCTATGGGTGTGAAACACAGTTGATAAACGCATGCACTGTTATGTGTTTTCTATGGGTGTGAAACACAGGTGATAAACTCATGCACTGTTATGTGTTTTCTATGGATGTTAAGCACAGGTGATAAATGCATGCACTATGTTATCTGTTTTCTATGGGTGTGAAGCACAGGTGATAAACGCATGCACGGTTATGTGTTTTCTATGGGTGTGAAACACAGGTGATAAACTCATGCACTGTTATGTGTTTACTATGGGTGTGAAACACAGGTGATAAACACATGCACTATGTGTTTTCTATTTGTGTGAAATACAGGTGATAAACGCATGCACTATGTTATGTGTTTTCTGTTGGTGTGAAACACAGGTGATAAACTCATGCACTGTTATGTGTTTTCTATGGGTGTGAAACACAGGTGATAAACGCATGCACTATGTTATGTGTTTTCTATGGGTGTGAAACACAGGTGATAAATGCATGCACTGTTATGTGTTTTCTTTGGGTGTGAAACACAGCTGTTAAACGCATGCACTATGTTATGTGTTTTCTATGGGTGTGAAACAGGTGATAAATGCATGCACTGTTATGTGTTTTCTATGGGTGTGAAACACAGGTGATAAACGCATGCACTGTTATGTGTTTTCTATGGGTGTTAAACACAGGTGATAAACTCATGCACTGTTATGTGTTTTCTATGGGTGTGAAACACAGGTGATAAACACATGCACTGCTATCTGTTTTCTATGGGAGGGAAACACAGGTGATAAACACGTGCACTATGTGTTTTCTATGGGTGTGAAACACAGGTGATAAAAGCATGCACTATTATGTGTTTTCTATGGGTGTGAAACACAGTTGATAAACGCATGTACTGTTATGTGTTTTCTATGGGTGTGAAACACAGGTGATAAACTCATGCACTGTTATGTGTTTTCTATGGGTGTGAAACACAGGTGATAAACGCATGCACTGTTATGTGTTTTCTATGGGTGTGAAACACAGGTGATAAACGCATGCACTATGTTATGTGTTTTCTTTGGGTGTGAAACACAGGTGATAAACGCATGCACTGTTATGTGTTTTCTATGGGTGTGAAACACAGGTGATAAACTCATGCACTTTTATGTGTTTACTATGGGTGTGAAACACAGGTGATAAATGCATGCACTTTATGTGTTTTCTATTTGTGTGAAATACAGGTGATAAACGCATGCACTATGTTATGTGTTTTCTGTGTGTGTGAAACACAGGTGATAAACTCATGCACTGTTACGTGTTTTCTATGGGTGTGAAACACAGGTGATAAACGCATGCACTATGTTATGTGTTTTCTATGGGTGTGAAACACAGGTGATAAACGCATGCACTATGTGTTTTCTATGGATGTTAAACACAGGTGATAAACGCATGCACTATGTTATCTGTTTTCTATGGGTACGAAACACAGGTGATAAACACATGCAGTGTTATGTGTTTTCTATGGGTGTGAAACACAGGTGATAAACTCATGCACTGTTATGTGTTTTCTATGGGTGTGAAACACAGGTGATAAACGCATGCACTGTTATGTGTTTTCTATGGATGTTAAACACAGGTGATAAACGCATGCACTATGTTATCTGTTTTCTATGGGTGTGAAGCACAGGTGATAAACGCATGCACTGTTATGTGTTTTCTATGGGTGCGAAACACAGGTGATAAACTCATGCACTGTTATGTGTTTTCTATGGGTGTGAAACACAGGTGATAAACGCATGCACTGTTATGTGTTTTCTATGGATGTTAAACACAGGTGATAAACGCATGCACTATGTTATCTGTTTTCTATGGGTGTGAAGCACAGGTGATAAACGCATGCACTGTTATGTGTTTTCTATGGGTGTGAAACACAGGTGATAAACTCATGCAGTTTATGTGTTTTCTATTTGTGTGAAATACAGGTGATAAATGCATGCACTATGTTATGTGTTTTCTGTGGGTGTGAAACACAGGTGATAAACTCATGCACTGTTATGTGTTTTCTATGGGTGTGAAACACAGGTGATAAACGCATGCACTATGTTATGTGTTTTCTATGGGTGTGAAACACAGGTGATAAACGCATGCACTGTTATGTGTTTTCTTTGGGTGTGAAACACAGCTGTTAAACGCATGCACTATGTTATGTGTTTTCTATGGGTGTGAAACACAGGTGATAAATGCATGCACTGTTATGTGTTTTCTATGGGTGTGAAACACAGGTGATAAACACATGCACTGTTATGTGTTTTCTATGGGTGTGAAACACAGGTGATAAACTCATGCAATGTTATGTGTTTTCTATGGGTGTGAAACACAGGTGATTGCAAAGGAAGAATTGAGAGATGAGTAGTGGGCCATGGGTAGATATAATGAGAGGCGGTTCATGGTTTGGCAGATCTTGGGTAACAGATGTTTTTTTTTTTTTTGCTTTGCATCTATGTTTAAAAGTAAGATTAAATAGATAGGGTTAATATAGTTTGCAGGAGATTTTTGTAGGAGGATATAAGAGTGTGGAAAGAAATGAGGGGAGATGCTTTGCAGAATGTGGTTGATTAGAAGTAGAGAACATTAAGATAGCTATTATGTATGCAAGAGTGGGGGTTGTTGGTTTGGTGTAAGGAGATCTGGAATGTGGTAAGTTGAGAAATAGACAGGAGTAACACAGTGAGAGGAGGATGCTAATGAGTAGTATGGTAATTTGTAGTGGAGGAGAGATCTATGCCTGGCATACAGATCATTGCCAGACCATACTCTGATGGACTTCTTGCATATCCACGAAAGAAACAGTACGAGAATTACCCATTCTAAAGACTTAAACCTTGCCTGTGATATAAATAGGACCTGCTGGAGAGATAGGTATGTATCCTAGAGACTACTCCATCTATAGAACAGGCTCCCCATCCATTTGAAGCAGAATTTTTCCCTAATCCAATTCAAGTATGTCTCTGATGCAAAGAGGTAACCTGTAAATGGTTCATCTTCCAGGCACATGCTTACACTTGTCAAGACTATCAGAACTCGTCTGAGACTTGGCATGCATGGCCAGGCTTAAAAAGGCCCTTGTGGTCATTAGCCTAGTAAACACCTATGAACCTATGAACTTAGTAGCAAGTACGGTGTACAGGATCAGAGATTGGAGGTACTTTTTGTGAAGATGCAGTGAACATATCAGTAAAGAAGGTGAGTGAAGTATAGAAGAAGAGAGAGAGCTAACAGAGAGGATAGAATCACATTATGATGGAGACAGTGAAGTTAGGGGTTAGAGGTTAAGGTATAGAGGAGATGTCTGAGAGTTTGAGGTTCATTGATAACAGAGGAAGTATAATGATGGAATGAATTCCCTACTCATGCACAAATCATCATAACCCCTGTCTAAAGAATGTAGGCTTTAAAATGCTAACCACACCTGCACTTGTTTTGCCTTTTAGTCTGTTTGTTTCAGGTAGCATTGAATAATAATCCACACGTGTGATACTTGCATTCTTTGAACGGGAGTGAATCAGTGACCATTTGATTCCTTTGATGAAGATGCTGTTCACTACTAGGATGGCAAAGGAACATATGAAATAACTTATCTTCCTTTGGATTATAGTTATGGGTTTGACCTGCAACTGGCACAATTCTTGGTGTGAAACACAGGTGATAAGCGCATGCACTGTTATGTGTTTTCTATGGGTGTGAAACACAGGTGATAAACGCATGCACTCTTATGTATTTTCTATGGGTGTGAAACACAGGTGATAAACGCATGCACTGTTATGTGTTTTCTATGGGTGTGAAACACAGGTGATAAACGCATGCACTGTTATGTGTTTTCTATGGGTGTGAAACACAGGTGATAAACGCATGCACTGTTATGTGTTTTCTATTTGTGTGAAACACAGGTGATAAATTCATGCACTATGTTATGTGTTTTCTATGGGTGTGAAACACAGGTGATAAACCCATGCACTGTTATGTGTTTTCTATGGGTGTGAAACACAGGTGATAAACACATGCACTATGTTATGTGTTTTCTATGGGTGTGAAACACAGGTGATAAACGCATGCACTGTTATGTGTTTTCTATTTGTGTGAAACACAGGTGATAAATTCATGCACTATGTTATGTGTTTTCTATGGGTGTGAAACACAGGTGATAAATGCATGCACTATGTGTTTTCTATGGATGTTAAACACAGGTGATAAACGCATGCACTATGTTATCTGTTTTCTATGGTGTGAAACACAGGTGATAAACACATGCACTGTTATGTGTTTTCTATGGGTGTGAAACACAGGTGATAAACGCATGCACTATGTTATGTGTTTTCTATGGGTGTGAAACACAGGTGATAAATGCATGCACTGTTATGTGTTTTCTTTGCGTGTGAAACACAGCTGTTAAACGCATGCACTATGTTATGTGTTTTCTATGGGTGTGAAACACAGGTGATCAATGCATGCACTGTTATGTGTTTTCTATGGGTGTGAAACACAGGTGATAAATGCATGCACT
Organism: Protopterus annectens; assembly: GCF_019279795.1. Classification (NCBI taxonomy): domain Eukaryota; kingdom Metazoa; phylum Chordata; order Ceratodontiformes; family Protopteridae; genus Protopterus; species Protopterus annectens. Next base: position 1,282,923,099 of record NC_056744.1, on the reverse strand, counting down.
GATGTGTTTTCTATGGGTGTGAAACACAGGTGATAAACACATGCACTGTTATGTGCTTTCTATGGGAGGGAAACACAGGTGATAAACACATGCACTATGTGTTTTCTATGGGTGTGAAACACAGGTGATAAAAGCATGCACTATTATGTGTTTTCTATGGGTGTGAAACACAGTTGATAAACGCATGCACTGTTATGTGTTTTCTATGGGTGTGAAACACAGGTGATAAACTCATGCACTGTTATGTGTTTTCTATGGATGTTAAACACAGGTGATAAACGCATGCACTATGTTATCTGTTTTCTATGGGTGTGAAGCACAGGTGATAAACGCATGCACTGTTATGTGTTTTCTATGGGTGCGAAACACAGGTGATAAACTCATGCACTGTGATGTGTTTACTATGGGTGTGAAACACAGGTGATAAACGCATGCACTATGTGTTTTCTATTTGTGTGAAATACAGGTGATAAACGCATGCACTATGTTATGTGTTTTCTGTTGGTGTGAAACACAGGTGATAAACTCATGCACTGTTATGTGTTTTCTATGGGTGTGAAACACAGGTGATAAACGCATGCACTATGTTATGTGTTTTCTATGGGTGTGAAACACAGGTGATAAATGCATGCACTGTTATGTGTTTTCTTTGGGTGTGAAACACAGCTGTTAAACGCATGCACTATGTTATGTGTTTTCTATGGGTGTGAAACACAGGTGATAAATGCATGCACTGTTATGTGTTTTCTATGGGTGTGAAACACAGGTGATAAACGCATGCACTGTTATGTGTTTTCTATGGGTGTTAAACACAGGTGATAAACTCATGCACTGTTATGTGTTTTCTATGGGTGTGAAACACAGGTGATAAACACATGCACTGCTATCTGTTTTCTATGGGAGGGAAACACAGGTGATAAACACGTGCACTATGTGTTTTCTATGGGTGTGAAACACAGGTGATAAAAGCATGCACTATTATGTGTTTTCTATGGGTGTGAAACACAGTTGATAAACGCATGCACTGTTATGTGTTTTCTATGGGTGTGAAACACAGGTGATAAACTCATGCACTGTTATGTGTTTTCTATGGGTGTGAAACACAGGTGATAAACGCATGCACTGTTATGTGTTTTCTATGGGTGTGAAACACAGGTGATAAACGCATGCACTATGTTCTGTGTTTTCTTTGGGTGTGAAACACAGGTGATAAATGCATGCACTGTTATGTGTTTTCTATGGGTGTGAAACACAGGTGATAAACTCATGCACTTTTATGTGTTTACTAAGGGTGTGAAACACAGTTGATAAATGCATGCACTTTATGTGTTTTCTATTTGTGTGAAATACAGGTGATAAACGCATGCACTATGTTATGTGTTTTCTGTGTGTGTGAAACACAGGTGATAAACTCATGCACTGTTATGTGTTTTCTATGGGTGTGAAACACAGGTGATAAACGCATGCACTATGTTATGTGTTTTCTATAGGTGTGAAACACAGGTGATAAACGCATGCACTATGTGTTTTCTATGGATGTTAAACACAGGTGATAAACGCATGCACTGTTATGTGTTTTCGATGGGTGTGAAACACAGGTGATAAACGCATGCACTTTTATGTATTTTCTATCGGTGTGAAACACAGGTGATAAATGCATGCACTGTTATGTGTTTTCTATGGGTGTGAAACACAGGTGATAAACTCATGCACTGTTATGTGTTTACTATGGCTGTGAAACACAGGTGATAAACGCATGCACTTTATGTGTTTTCTATTTGTGTGAAATACAGGTGATAAACGCATGCGCTATGTTATGTGTTTTCTGTGGGTGTGAAACACAGGTGATAATCTCATGCACTGTTATGTGTTTTCTATAGGTGTGAAACACAGGTGATAAACGCATGCACTATGTTATGTGTTTTCTTTTTGTGTGAAACACAGGTGATAAATGCATGCACTGTTATGTGCTTTCTATGGGTGTGAAACACAGGTGATAAACGCATGCACTGATGTGTTTTCTATGGGTGTGAAACAAAGGTGATAAACGCATGCACTGTTATGTGTTTTCTTCGGTAGGGAAACACAGGTGATAAACACATGCACTGTTATGTGTTTTCTATGGGTGTGAAACACAGGTGATAAATGCATGTACGATGTTATGTGTTTTGTATGGGTTTGAAACACAGGTGATAGACGCATGCACTGTTATGTGTTTTCTATGGGTCTGAAACACAGGTGATAAATGCATGCACTGTTATGTGTTTTCTATGGGTGTGAATTACAGGTGATAAATGCATGCACTGTTATGTGTTTTCTATGGGTGATAAACACAGGTGATAAACGCATGCACTGTTATGTGTTTTCCATGGGTGTGAAACACAGGTGATAAATTCATGCACTATGTTATGTGTTTTCTATGGGTGTGAAACACAGGTAATAAACGCATGCACTATGTTATGTGTTTTCTATGGATGTGAGACACAGGTGATAAACGCATGCACTATGTTATGTGTTTTCTATGGGTGTGAAACACAGTTGATAAAGGCATGCACTGTTATGTGTTTTCTATAGGTGTGAAACACAGGTGATAAATGCATGCACTATGTTATGCATTTTCTATGGGTGTGAAACACAGGTGATAAATGCATGCATTATGCTATGTGTTTTCTATGGGAGCGAAACACAGGTGACAAATGCATGCACTATGTTATGTGTTTTCTAGGTGGTGTGAAACACAGGTGATAAACGCATGCACTGTTATGTGTTTTCTATGGGTGTGAAACAGGTGATAAACGCATGCACTGTTATGTGTTTTCTATGGGTGTGAAACACAGGTGATAGACACATGCACCATGTGTTTTCTATGGGTGTGAAACACAGGTGATAAACGCATGCACTGTTATGTGTTTTCTATGGATGTGAAACACAGGTGATAAACGCATGCACTATTATGTGTTTTCTATGGGTGTAAAACACAGGTGATAAACGCATGCACTGTTATATGTTTTCTATGGGTTTGAAACACAGGTGATAAATGCATGCACTATGTTATCTGTTTTCTATGGGTGTGAAACACAGGTGATAAATGCATGCACTGTTACCTGTTTTCTATGGGTGTGAATCACAGGTGATAAACGCATGCACTATGTTATGTGTTTTCTCTGGGTGTGAAACACAGGTGATAAACGCATGCACTGTTATGTGTTTACTATGGCTGTGAAACACAGGTGATAAACGCATGCACTATGTTATGTGTTTTCTATGTGTGTGAAACACAGGTGATAAACGCATGCACTGTTATGTGTTTTCTATGGATGTGAAACAGGTGATAAACGCATGCACTATGTTATGTGCTTTCTATGGGTGTGAAACACAGGTGATAAATGCATGCACTGTTATGTGTTTTCTATGGGTGTGAAACACAGGTGATAAATGCATTCACTATGTTATGTTTTTTCTATGGGTATGAAACACAGGTGATAAACGCATGCACTGTTATGTGTTTTCTGTGGGTGTGAAACACAGGTGATAAACGCATGCACTGTTATGTGTTTTATATGGGTGTGAAACACAGGTGATAAACACATGCACTGTTATGTGTTTTTTATGGGTGTGAAACACAGGTGATAAATGCATGCACTGTTATGTTTTCTATTGGTGTGAAACACAGGTGATAAATGCATGCACTGTTATGTGTTTTCTATGGGTGTGAAACACAGGTGATAAACGCATGCACTGTTATGTGTTTTCTATGGGTGTGAAACACAGGTGATAAACGCATGCACTATGTTATGTGTTTTCTATGGGTTTGAAACACAGATAATAAACGCATGCACTGCTATGTGTTTTCTATGGTGTGAAACACAGGTGATGAACGCATGCACTATGTTATGTGTTTTCTATGGGTGTGAAACACAGGTGATAAACACATGCACTGTTATGTGTTTTCTATTATTGTGAAACACAGGGATAAACACATGCACTATGTTATGTGTTTTCTATGGGTGTGAAACATAGGTGATAGACGCATGCACTGTTGTGTGTTTTCTATGGGTGTGAAACACAGGTCATAAACGCATGCACTGATGTGTTTTTTATGGGTGTGAAACACAGGTGATAATCACATGCACTGTTATGTGTTTTCTATGCTTGTGAAACACAGGTGATATGGGTGTGAAACACAGGTGATAAATGCATGCACTATGTTATATGTTTTCTATTGGTGTGAACCACAGGTGATAAACGCATGCGCTGTTATGTGTTTTCTATGGGTGTGAAACACAAGTGGTAAATGCATGCACTATGTTATGTGTTTTCTATGGGTGTGAAACACAGGTGATAAACGCATGCAGTGTTATGTGTTTTCTATGGATGTGAAACACAGGTGATAAACGCATGCACTATGTTTTGTGTTTTCTATGAGTGTGAAACACAGGTGATAAACACATGCACTGTTATGTGTTTTCTATGGGTGTGAACCACAGGTGATAAATGCATGCACTGTTATGTGTTTTCTTTTCTTCATGCTCAGATGGGATTTACAGGCTCTTCCTTCTCTGCTGACTGGGGAGTGGTTTTATCAGCACTGAATACTAAGTTCTGGACACAACCTATTTTACCATAAAATTACAATAGGACTGATCTTATTTCCTAGCTGATGATTCTTATTCAGACCAGCGTTTCTTTGTAATGTCTTTCAGGAACTGCATTTCTAAGTCACTGTTAATATATCTCTGGCATTCCTTTACCTTCTTCTCTCTTGGTGTTAACTGCAAATTGTCCAAAATATCTGTAATTATTCTTCTGGCAATTATTCATGCTATTCTGTTAAATGTGCTCTACTTATTTATTTTATTTTATTTTATTTATTTGAAGTTTGTTTGCCAGGATGATCCAATTGGGCTGAAGGAGCCCATTTTCAATGGAGTCCTGGAGAGAAAAGCTCCATAGATACATTTTATTAAACAAGAGGTTATTACAGTACAAGAAAAGTACATGAAGCAAAAGAATATGTTAGTACTTAGCTTAACTTCTTTGTCGACTTCCACTCCAGGCATCAGATTTATTAACACCTGTACTAAATGTACATTAAATCTGCATCATTTGTATTTAAGAATATCCCTGCCACATTTTTGTGCTTTCTAGTCACTCAAAAAACTTTGCTAAGTGTACATGTAGTCTACACTCTGTAGTAACTTCTATGAATCCCTTTCAATATAAAAGGCAGCAAGAAAATCAGTTAAACTAAAATTAGGTGGAGAAAGGTGTGAGTAATGCTAGAAAACCAATTAAACTAAAATTAGGAGGAGAAATGTGTGAGTAATGCTAGAAAATCAGTTAAACTAAAATTAGGAGGAGAAAGGTGTGAGTAATGCTAGAAAATCGGTTAAACTAAAATTAGGAGGAGAAATGTGTGAGTAATGCTAGAAAATCAGTTAAACTAAAATTAGGAGGAGAAAGGTGTGAGTAATGCTAAAAAATCAGTTAAACTAAAATTAGGAGGAGAAAGGTGTGAATAATGCTAGAAAATCAGTTAAACTAAAATTAGGAGAAGAAAGGTGTGAGTAATGCTAGAAAATCAGTTAAACTAAAATTAGGAGGAGAAAGGTGTGAGTAATGCAAGTAAATCAGTTAAACTAAAATTAGGAGGAGAAAGGTGTGAGTAATGCTAGAAAATCAGTTAAACTAAAATTAGGAGGAGAAAGGTGTGAGTAATGCTAGAAAATCAGTTAAACTAAAATTAGGAGGAGAAAGGTGTGAGTAATGCTAGAAAATCAGTTAAACTAAAATTAGGAGGAGAAAGGTGTGAGTAATGCAAGTAAATCAGTTAAACTAAAATTAGTAGGAGAAAGGTGTAAGTAATGCTAGAAAATCAGTTAAACTAAAATTAGGAGGAGAAAGGTGTGAGTAATGCAAGAAAATCAGTTAAACTAAAATTAGGAGGAGAAATGTGTGAGTAATGCTAGAAAATCAGTTAAACTAAAATTAAGAGAAAGAAGGTGTGAGTTATGCTTGTGTTGTCTGTTCAGTCAGAATGGTCTGCACTTAGTGTACATGTAATGTAGGCATTAATTAATCCCAGGGCAGGTCTATATTTCACTTTCATGTCATAATTCCACAAATCAAGTAACATTTTTGTAACCTTAAAGTGCCATTTACAAAGCCTTTTTAAAATACCTTGCAAAGGTTTGTGGTCTGTTTTCACCTGGACGTCCTTACTCTAGACCAGTGATGGTGAATCTTTTGTGCTCGGCATGGCAAACATTTGCTGGCATGTCAGCCTCCCCCAGACAAAACAGAAACAATTCTTTACATATTCATTTATTTAAGAAAAAATACAGTCCAATCATGTGTGCTGCTATGTATTATAAAAGTAAAAGAAAAGCCATTGACTTACAATGGAGAAAACAATATCCTCACTGATAATTGGGCTTAAAACAGTGCACCAAAATTACCCTCCTTTTAATAGTAATTTTGCATTGAACTGAAAAAATATGGAACACATTGCATTTGATTTGATTAACATCAATTAATGACTTTTTTGTTGCTGAGTTTTAATAGATAGGTGCAGGGTCACATATTTCTTGTATTTTTGTTCATTCAGTTTCCTCTGTAACTCGGGTGTTGCTCAACGCTAGTGTGTCACCCAAAACTTTGTGGTGTCTTACCTTTGACATGGGTACCATAGGTTTGCCATCACCGCCCTAGACATATTTCTGGAATTTCTCATATCTGTACATCATTGCAATCAGTTTTCTTTTCTACCTCAACATATCTCTTGTGTGCACTTATAACTATTCTTGTCTCTTAGGTGACTAGTCTATTCATTTACAGGATCACAGCTTTTATACCATTCTGACTTATATCAACTTGCAACACAGTTTGCCTATTCACATCATACATCATACTACACTAATGTTTATGCATTTATGTCCAGTTTCTTGATCATTTCAACACCATATTTATTCACAGTTCAATTCACAGGCTGTGTATTGTAAGAGCTGATTTATTAGATATATTTTGCTTAAAGTTTAAAAAACAGACCTTTGTAATACTTGCTTTTTTCTGGCATTGACCTCTGCACAGCTGCTCTAAATTTTTCAGCATCAGGCTGTAGTCCCTTTAACGTTAAAGTATTACACGTGCATTTTCTTAAGCCATTTAGTAGACATGTCAGTCTCTTCACACTGTTCTTGAATTTAATTCTGAATTAGATCATTATTATGCTTGTTAAACCTCCAGATTCCTCAATTACCTGTACACCAATTCTTTGTAATACCTCACTTGATGATGAAATACCAAAAAGGAGTCCAAGGAATCTGGACTATCCTAATCATTTAATGAAATTTTGAAACTTGAATTCATTCTTATCTAGCTTGAGATCAGTTTTCATTTGTGAAAACTGGATAATGCTCTTTCTAATCACTCTGCTTGGATAATGCATATTTCTAATATGAATCTTTCAGATATTTAACATAACTATTTTGTTTCTTATTATTTCCTCATCTGCTTAATCCCTGCTCTTTTTTAATTACATGCTTACTATCAGGTTTTAATTTTATGTGATGTTTTTCTAACAAACATCCCAAACCAGTAAATAAATCAGCATAATCAGAAAGATATCCATAGCAAATTTCTGAACATTTTAGACTTTACTTTATCCAGTCCTCCCATGTTAATAGTTTCCACAGACAGACAGACTTTTTTGATGTTTATTTTCAACCAGATGTATAATCTTCTCAATATGCTTATTTCTGCTTTTACACATCTTTAGGGACGTATTTTAGTAGCATGAAAGCTGCATAATTTGCTAAATTAGGCCAGCTTTTTCTTTCATACATAAAGCCAGGCCTACTGTGTAAGGTTTGACTTTTACTTACTCACATCTGTATTTCTAATCTATATTTATATTATAATGCATTGTCACAAGGTTATCTTTACATTTGCATTTATTTTTCAGTACATTCTTACTTTAATTTTCATTTTTCCCTTTTGATTTCACTCACATTTAATCTTACACATCTCTCTTTCTCTAGTTAATTATTTCAGGTGAATTCCAGTAATTTAAGTCATTTGGGATTTGACTACAACTTTTTTCTAAAATTTTTTAGTCAAAAATAAAACACCTGCTTAACAGCTCCACATGCAAGCACCACAATAAAGGCACAGTAGATGCTATAGACGCCCCCTCTTTCCTCACTGTGATCTTGACATAACTGTTACATCATGGTCATCCTGTTTTGCCATTCTTCATGCCATAAATGCTGTATTGCAACGTAATAATACTATAACATTTCACACCTTGTGCAAATCATGAATGACCACACCTAAATCTGCTGAAGGGCAGCTTGATATCCTGAACTGTCCCAGGCAATCTCTTTTCCCAGCTTTAAAATCTTTCAGCTATTTTGATCTTTCTCCTATCCCTAAACATTTGGATCTACAACAGCCCAAGCATCATGTCCTCACATTTCTCTCTCTGAAACTATAATAGCCCTCCCTGTGTTTATCTTACTACCTCAAACTGAATGTTAGACCTATAAACTAGCATTAAGAGCACTGGTGTGGTTTAATGCACTGCAATGAGATATCCATCCTTATCATACTTCGCTAAACTCTTCCTCAGCCTCCTGAAATTACAACATTTTCACAGAGCTAATAATGCTCTCTCCACCCTTCTGTAACTAAACTGCCAAACCACTACCAATGGTGAAAACCTTATACAGATAACCATCTAAGCAATGCTGCCATATTTTGTGTTGCTCACTAAGCTGATTCTTGCCACTCCTGTTTCCCCATCATTATTCTCTCTCTGTCTCTCTCTCTCCTTAATCTTTTCCTCCATTTGCTACCTTGTATCCCCTCAGATCTTTCTTAACCCACTGCTTAATTTATTTTATTTGTTAATTTGACATTTGTTTGTTGGGAAAGTCTGACTGGGCCCATTTTCAGCAGAAGGCCAAGTCTAAAAGCTCCACAAGTATGAAATATTTAAGAAAACATAGCAACAACAGAGTAAATATCAATTACATTACAGAGTTGTACCTACCAAGTAAAAAATCACATAACAATGAAAAAGTACAGAAGATTTACAAAAAAATCATAGAAAAATATAGCCATTTACATAATTATAAGAAGACTGGGAGTAAAGCATACCATAGCAGTGTATTTTTTTTTAATTAAACAAGGTATCCTCATTAACAATTGCATAAAGGTGAAAAGCAAGGTGTCATTATAAAATGCAGTTTATTCACCTTGAAGTAGATATTAGGTAGACAGAATCAGGTGGCCAAAAGAAGCAAAGATAAAACATTTTGTATAGGGTGAAAAGACAGAATCAGGTGGCTAAAAGGAGCAAAGGTCAAACACTTTGTATTGGGAGAACTAGAATATCACTGCTGGCAATCCTTCTCCATTTGCTATCATCATTGTCAGCGTCCATGCTATTCATTTTATCACATCTCTCTTTTCCTCTGTTTTCCTTGTTCCTCAAGTAAATAAGTCCTCTACCCAATAAACAAAGCAGTCAACTTTCCATTTTTGTTGGCAATATATCACAATCAATATCCTCCTGACCTCCTCCCATTGCCTTTTAATCTCAACACAGATCCACCACATATGTAGGTTTCCACATCCACAAGCCCACAAATCCAACAATTTGCTTACATCCACCAGCCTGTCTCCCTAGTTTTTTCAGTTCTATATCATGGATGTATAAGGCTTTTACAGAGTGCATATACAAGGTCCACTTTCCCTAACTTTCAACCACCTGTTGTACTTCCTCCTATATAACTCCTCTGTGCCAAACCTCTAATTCTTTACCTCATGACTTGCAATGCTTTCATTTATTCCCTCACTTCAGTTTCCCCTAGGTCTCTGTGTATAATTAAAATCTTGCTTCTCTTTATATGACCTCAGTCAGGTGCAATAATCAGTTAATGCCCCTAGCCTTCCTCTTCCCTCCACTTCTGCTTATTAAGCTTCTCTAAATGTCACAGAATTGCCCTATATACAACCCAGTCCTCATTTATCATACCTATATTCTCCTTCTACTTTACAAAGTTGTCAACCCTTGTGTTTTCTCTTCCTTCAAGTCCAGAGTATATTTAAACATTTAGATTTTGACTCATTCTCTCTCTCTCTTTCCCTCCCCATATGCCTTAAACAAAGGTATGTTTAATACCCCTAATGTGCTTTGTTATCCACCTCCATTGAACCTTACCTCCTGTTTTTCTTTCCAACTTTTTGTCTGGTTTCCTTTCTTGTAGCTGCATATCTTTTATACAGTATGTTTCCACTACTCTCTTCTATCCCACTCAACGTTTGATCATCATCCACACAGTAACATGTCTTGTGAAGTCAGCATCCCCAATCACCATGATTTCATATTAAGTGACAACACCTTCTTTTGCATTTTCATCTTCTTTTGCAAACAGACTTTTCACAGATTCTCTTAATATCTCTTAATATTCTGTTTTGTTTTGTGGGCTTGTCCCTACATGCCTCAACCAATACAGCAGTAATAGCAGTACATCACTCTATTTCTACCACCCCCAAAGAGTTTATCCTGCCTGACCATGTTTCCATCTTTGCAGACACCTTCTCCCTCAGTTTCTTCCATTTTTCTTTTCTAACTTCATTAGTTATTTGGCTGTTTGACTACCCATTCACAGATCAGAAGTCTTACTTCAAAACTTGACCCCAGCCTGTCATAACCAACACATACTTCTGGAGATGGAAGTGCAACCCCTGATTCTTCTTCCGAAGCTTTGCAAATACCTAAATCCACAAAAACATATGCTTCACACCCTTCAGTAACACTATGTAGTCATCTGCAATAAGCTGAGGCTAATACACTACTCCATTTCTCATATCACTAAATATACCTTGGGACAAAGGGAAATACTGCCAGCTCAGCAAGCTGGAATTTTGCAAATAATCATATGTCATTTATGAATATCGACATGATTCATATGCCTGTCTTTCAAATGTATAAGAACTGTACGGTATGTGTATATTAAACTGCTGGTATAGAAGTGTGTGTTGAACAGGGTTTGTACTGTATTGAACCTGGATGTGTGACCACAGCATGCCCTGCTGGATTAGAGCAGAAATGTATACAAACTATTGTATATGTGTAAATGTATATGTTTTAACAGTGGAAACTAGAACATAGAGGGTTAACTTGCAAAACTTGAAGAAAATAGTTGAAATTAAATTGTTTTATGATTGTGCTATAAAAGTTTCAATGAAGCAAGGAGACAGGATGTCTAGAACTAGGGTGCCTTCTGCATTGTTTTGTAAGGGTTTTATTGTTTTAAGTCTGCCAGCAGTTGCAAAGATTTGAGAGATATGTATTTTTCAGAGGGAGATGCTAAAATGTTGGTAGTTTCTGACAACAAGGGCTTAGCTTGAGAACTAAAATCAGGTGACAAAAAGTGATTTCATCCAAGTTAACCCAGCAGTAATATTTTATATTAATTTAAGAACTGTCTGTGAGAGAGAGAGAGATGGGGGGGCATTTTGTATTTTGTCTTTGACCTAATAAGAACATCCACTCACTACGTCTGCCTGCTTGTTGTTCAGTAAGTAAGTTTTTAGGGCATAATAATTCTTTTAGATTCAGATAGGAATATAGTAAAGTATAGCTTAGATGTTTTCTTTATTTATTTAAGACTGTCCTGCAATGTTGTTTTAAATATTTCTTGTGATTTTGAACTCTGAAGTTACTGTCATGATTTATTGACTATTTTCTTGTTCTTTTATTATTTATTATTAGATATATTTAAACCTTTCAGTTGTGGCTGGTCTGTTTAGAGATATTTAAGCTCTTAACATAGTTGCATATCTATTTGGTGACACTGTACAGGCCACTACTAATTGCCTGGCCCTTGGTCAAACAACATTTGGATTAATAGTAGCGTTACACAGTAAGATTGGACACCCTTTGTTAAGGGCCTTAAAGTAGCTGATAAAGAGTTGGCTGGTAGGTATTGATAATTACCTTATATTCTGGCCAAAAGGGGGCATAGCTAGTAAACCTGTCCCAACCTTTCCCAGGTGTGAGCATGTATGTGTGTATGTTTGTGTGAGTGTGTATATATATATAAATCAAATTTCAAAGTGTGTGTGTCAGCTACTTGGGCAGGGATACGAAGCACTGGTTGGGCAGACAGGGTGCTGGAGGTCTTGGTTTGGCCACTCAGCTGAGATCTCAATGCTATAGCTGTGCCAGTGGGGACTCTTATGGGGGATCTGAAGAAAGAGGGAGAAACCAGCCCCAGACTGACTGTGGTCTCTATGTACTCTTAAGGGACATTGCACTTTACTGTGTGTGTACTCATCATCCTCTCAGTGTGTACATCCCCCACTGTTGCCATTGGTAAGGACTGAGGCTCCTTGATTACTGGACCAGTGTTGGAGCATCACATACCTTTGCACCTTCAATGCTTTTTTCATCACAATAAAAAATAAACTTTGGGATAACTGTTAACTTTGGTTTGCCTCTAGACTTGGTTTCACTGGGAACTTAAGCCACATTAATTATCTTATATGTACTGTTCACAACTTTTAGCAGTTTCCACTGACAAGCTAGTGTTTCAGTGTTTTGAAGAGAACACACTAGCTTACAAAATAAAATGCTTTTTGTGCATCCATCAAAACTATTTCAGCTTTATGAAAGAATAACAAGGAGGATGTTATAAGAAAAATAATAAATAGTAAAAAGAAAGGTGCATATATGTACCTGTAAATATGTACATTTTGTAAATATGTAAATAATGTTTTTATCTTGTGTTAAATAAAGGACCCCTATTCTTTTCAATAGGTGCAATGGGAATTTTTGCATCTACCTGAGCTACCACCAGCTCAAGTAAGTGGGGCCTTTAATGGCAGAAACAAACTGAAGATGCTGTTGTATTGTAGCTTGGCTTTTACTAATCCAGTCTTCCTTATAACTACTTCTCTGTCCTTATCAACTCCCCTGTTAACAGTCCTATCTACTGCACAAGTATAGATTTTACAAAGTGACAGTAATTCAAAGTAAAATTTTTAGAAAGATATTCCATACTTATAAACTGATTAAGTGGCAGAAAATATGAATATGATTATGGAGCACTTAAATATAGTTGCATAGTTCATTCTGAAACTGTCGCAATATGTAATTAATTGATATCTCCCTAATTTTTCAAAACTAGACTGGAAAGAGTCATATGCTCTTCAAATTATCTTGGAACAAAACAAAAAATATCACAGTTTAACTATCCAGTAATTATTATTAATACCAAGAATACTATAGTGTCATCAGTTTCTTGAAAGTTCTTTGTCCATAGCAATAACCTCTTCCATTTCTCGCCATTCCTTCAGGCTAACCTGGAAGGAATCCACAACAGTGGTGAAAGATTCAGCAGAGCTGCATGCTTGTATCTTCTTCTCTGTGGAATCCATCAGACTTCTCACAAACAGATGAAACCTCTTATTTCAGGAAATCCTCCCAGCAATAACTGACCAATTATATACAAGGCATCAGAGAAAAAAGAGAAAAGGCTGAAAAGAAGAGAACATATTTCATTTGCATGCAGCCACAACAACATTCCATTGACCATGACAGCCCCATTAATACTACATCTTGGATGCTGGACCTCTCTTTCCAGTTGATGATATTGATTGCCATTCTAGAGACCTCTCTGGATCAATCTGGTAATACAACTGACATATTTATTTTGCTTGCCATCACAGCTGTTTCTGCTTTCTCAGGGAACTCTGCTGCTTCTCCCATTGGCTCCTTTCAACAAGGGTCTTCATCATTTATGTAAGCAATAGTCATCTTGTTTTTTGAACTCATTTTCCTTCTTTGTGGATTTGTCTGTTATGATTTCTGAAGCTGTGACTTCTCCAGTCAACTTATACTGGTCCTGAACCCCTCTTCTTGGACTGGCTCTACCACGATATTTAAAAATTATCCTTGCAATGAACAGGGAACGGTATTTTGTTAATATGTTGTGTTATCAGATGCCTAACATTCCACTATTTGAGACTGGTCTTGAAGATTCACTGACCACAAAAGAATGTTCCCTCCAACCACATCATTATAGACTTTCATTGTTTCCTTTGGTCACTTGTAATTTGGATTCCACACAACCCAGAGAAATGATGGCTGAATGAGGCATACTCCACATACCTCTGTCCCTACCATGTGATTGTTAGAAATAATAGCAGTCATACAATAGTCTTCCTCCAATCATACCTTGACATTAAACATATAACATCCATTTCTGACTGTTGCTTGCAGTACCACAACTTTATTTTTTTCATTTTAAAGCTATGGCATTTAACAATAAGGTACCTCAGCATTCCAGAGCCACCATACAATGTTCCTACTCTATCCAGCATGTCCAACTCTATGTCCAAAACTGGAAGATCTTTTAGTAATGCTGTGATTCAGTTCCGGACACAAGTGTTTGGTATTCCAACAGATGACTATCAGCTGCTTAGTGTTGCTTATATTGCTCTTTTATCTCAGCCCTTAGCTCTTCCCTGGGACAGCACTGCCTTTTTACTGATGTTATTTCCATGATGTTGTTCACTACAATGTTTTTGTATTTGTTGCTGTGACATAATGTTTCATTTGCACAGATAGTGAAGTTAGGTAGGATTAGGAAACATGTCAGAATACACTGTTGTGGTGAGCACTTTGCTATAACTGTTTCAGCATGATGGAGCATAAGTGGTCAACACAAAGTATGGTGACCATGCTGAATGTACGATAGAACAAACTGGTTTAGGGATGAATGACTGATGGTGAACAGATGGCAAATGATTCACATGGAGCAGAGGAAAATGGCTTGAAACGTAACTGAATCTGTTCTTACTTTGAAATCATTTAAAGCAAAGAGTAATATGCATTTCTGAACTTGTAGAGAGGGCAGAAAGGAAAAGTTCTGATGCCAGCAGGTCAAGTAGAATGTAGAGCTGTAACAAGGGAGTAAAGCAGAAAGTAAAAGATATTCTACAATGACAGAATGTGAATAACACTGCAAATGACCTTCTGTACCCGAGTACACATGAAAGGATAAACATCAATGCTTTTGGAACTGTAACGTAGGAAACATTTGAAGTATGCATTGTACTACAAGTATAGCATGCAAGGGTAACTGCAGAAGATGCTTGTAATCATGACTTATGTCACAGAATTATGAAGGGTAAGAAGGGTAAAAATGTTAACATTTCTTTATATGTCTAAGAAGCCAGAAATTTTACATAGCACTTTTTTCTATAATCTAATATACTTTTTCTATATAAAAATGTTGCTAATGCTCTTTATAACTTTATAGCTACATCCAGACACAGAAAACTATAAAGACATTATAATTCAACAGAAAATAGCTTAATACTAAACAAATGTGCATTCTGTTATTATTTTACATGCAAGGCTCTTAAAATAAACTAGTGATGAACAATCTGAAAATTTATTCATGAAATACAAAATGTGCTATGCATTTTAATGCTGAATACTTTATGAAATATATTGCTCAGAATAGCAGCATAGCTGTCGTTTGAGTTTCTGATAGTTCCCAAGCAAATAACTTAGGGAAAAAAAACACACACACAGTTTAAAAGGATGCAATAAAGCTCAACAGCAAAATAACTCTATGGTAATTGCTATTGGCTAAGGAAAACGGGAATATGAAAAAAAACACCGATATATATATATATATATATATATATATATATATATATATATATATATATACTGTGCAGGTATAAAAAATGTAATCACTTTTAGCATTTGTGATTAGTTTAAGTCTATTATGGCATTGTAAACAGCTTGGTGAATTAAGGGTGACTTTCTAAAACAGGAGAAGCATAGAGAAGGGAAAGAAAGATACAGAAATGGATGCAGTAAACATTGTTCCTTTGTAGATAACCAGATGCAATATCTGTTACTGAGCTATATTTCAGGTTAGGAAACTGGAAGGGTAAAAAATGGTGAGAAGGTAATTTGAAGAGTAAAGAAAACCTAAGCTATAAACACACTTAAGTATGCGAGAAAATAATGACTGATCCACAAGAAACATTTATATTATTTATTGTTCACCAGTCTTTAGGTATTAATATTTTTGAATTCAAGGGTGTAGCCAGAAATGTATATTTTGTATCATAACCTTACATTGTTATCCCATCACTTAAACTTAAATTTCTTTGGCAAAATGTATACATCTCATAAAAAAGTACCCTCTAAACTATAAACAACAATATATATATATATAAATAAATATATATATATATATATATATATGTATATATATATATATATATATATATACATATATATATATATATATATATACACACACACACACACACACACACACACACACACACACACACACACACACACACACACACGCACACAAACACATAATTTTTAGCAGTTGCCCATTACAGCCATAAAAAAAATTGTTTTGAGTATTTCTATCTCTAAACAAGTTGTTTACAAATCTATATGGTTAATGTTAGTTTAGATGTTTAGACAGCTACAAATGCATGTCGACCTCTGCAGATCTTAGAATTTTTACATATTTTTTGCAAAAAATACACTTTCTTGACCATATTTTTATTATGCCACAATATTTACTAACATTTGACTTCTTCTAACACATACTGGTTCCACCTGTGAAACACACACTTATCTCAACTATGTTCAGTAAACAGCACAACAGCACTACATTACTACAATTGTACAAAATCACTCCTACATATACTGTGATAGTTAAAAAAGCCTTGTCTAAGCCCTTAGGCCTCCTAGACAAGCTGCTAGCTTACCTTAGCCAAAATTCAAACACTACGCCCACACTTGCTGTTTTTGGGAGTTGCCTGTTCTGCAAGCCTGTACCCTTAAGGCCTGTCAGTCAGATAACCCTCTAAAATATTCTGTAAATTTCTTAGTCACTGTCAGCTCCATTGTAATATATACAAACACAACAAAGACAGGTTTTATTTACTTTCATTTGTTAACTGGCTAAGTGAACTGATCTAAAGTTTTTTTTACATGCACAAGTCAGGTCACAGGGTAATACATTAATACACCTGCATAGAATAAAGCACAGTCAAAGGCAAATACAATCATACAATAGCAAATAAAATTAACAATCAATTACTGATAAGACAAATACAGAAATATACCTAGCGGTAAACATTTAAATAATGTAAATAAACATAGAAATAATGTGTCAAATGTTCATTAAGCTGTGGTCCAAGAAATATGCTTTTTTCTTATAGAAATAAATGTTGATTTCTATGTAAAAGTAATATTGTCCGGACTGAAAGAATCCACCTTTCTAGTAGATGTGGGTTTGTACAATAGGGCAAAAAGATTATTTCATCTGAACTGCTACAAGGGGAAAAGATCTTGTGCAACAGAATCAGCCATACTATCTCCCATAATGCATGCAGTTAGACACATAACTAAAGCATTAATATTACTGAGCACACACTTAATACAGCCCCTTTCGTTTCGTTGCTAACTAGGTCTCTAAAAGATCTCTGGAGCATTTATTTTATTTATTTATTTATTTTATTTTACATTTGTTGACCGGGCTAGTCTAGCTGGATACATGTCCTTTTTCAGTAGAGGCCCGGGGAGAAAAGCTCCAGAAGAAATGAATGTGCATATCATATACAAGCAGGCGTAAATATTATACATAGTGTACTCAGAAGAAAAGAAGGTGCATATCATATACAAGCAAAAGTAAATATTATACACATAAAGACATATAAACAATTGGCTATACATTCTGTTGACTACAGGTACAAGTAAGAGTAAATATTATTCACATAATGACATAAAAACAAATGGCTTTAATTCCGTTAAGAAACAGGTACAGGCTTAAGTAGTTAATCAAAGAAGGTTACAATGTGCTACCTTCTGGGAAAGAGGATGACTTTGGGATGGGAAGATGCTAGGAGGTGTTGGACGTTTGGTGTTAGTCTGGTTTAGTACAGGGGCATAGCCAGTGGGACTTAAGGAATTCTTTGAGGTGATTTTTGAATTGATTAAGAGAGGTCAAGAGTCTTAGTTTGTTTGGGAGGGAATTCCAGAGCTTTCCAATGGAATTGGCATAGACAGCGTCACCTCCCGAGTTGTTAGATTTAATGGTTTGTACTTGGATGCTTTTAGATGATCTGAGGCAAGTTACGTTGGAGTAGGGGGTAAGTATTTTGCTCAGTGAGGGGGTTTTGTCTGGTTGGTTAATTATTTTAAATGCCTCAGCAAGTTGGTTGAGTTTGAGAATATTGGGCAATTCTAACCATTCAAGTGATTTTAGGTTTAGGCAGTGGTGGGTTTGATAAGGCAGTCCCGTTATAAATCTGGCTATATGGTTATAGGCTGTAGAAAGTTTATTAAGCTCTCTCTTGTTGAGAAATGAGAGTATCGGGTAGGCATATAGGAAGGTGGAAAGGAGATGGGTGCGTGCGATAGTTAGTTTGGTGTGTGGGGTTAAGAAGTTCTTTATTCTATACATGGACCCAAGTTTCTTGTTTACAAACTTGATGATCAGGCTGACGTGTGTATCAAATTTTAGTTTGTGGTCAATGGTCACACCTAGTAGTTTGGTGTTGGAGACAGGTTCAATAATGGTACCATTGGTAGAAGACACTTGGAAGGTAGGGTTGTTGACATTTAGTGGTTCTTTACCTTGGGAGGTAGTTGCAGTGGGGAAAAATAATAGTAACTTGGTTTTAGTAGGATTAAGTAGGAGTTTTAATTCTGAGAACCATTTTTCAACTATAGTAAAACATTTCTGGGTTGTAGCTTGGAGTTTGGTGAGAGAGATGTCAGAGCAGATCAGGGTGGAGTCGTCTGCATATTGAATGCAGGTGGCTTTGGGTATGACTGAGTGAAGATCGTTAATAAAGACCGAGAAGAGAAGGGGACCAAGTATAGAGCCCTGGGGAACACCTATATTATTGGGGAGTAGGTCCGATAACCTGTTTTGCCACTGAACAGCTTGTTTTCTACCAGAGAGGTAAGCATTAAACCAACTTATGGTTGATTTGTTAAGCTGTAGGGTTTCCAGGGTATGGAGCAGCTGCTGGTGATTGACCATATCGAAGGCTTTCGATAGGTCAAGGAAGAGAGCAGAGGATATTAATTTATTGTTGCGGTTGTTGTTGACTGAGTCAACAAAGGAGAGAAGAGCAGTGGTTGTGCTATGATGGGGACGAAAACCATGCTGGGTATTAGACAAGAGGCTATTAAGGGTAAGGTGGTTTATGAGTTGTTTGTGAACACACCGTTCCATAATTTTGGCTAGTGGAGACAGTATTGCTATGGATCTGTAGTTGGATGTATCCGTGGAGGTCCCGCCTTTGTGGAGAGGGATGATATAAGAGATTTTCCATATGGAGGGAATGGTAGCTTCAGTTATGGTTCTGTTGATTAAGATTGATACGGGATATGCTATGACATCAGATGCTATTTGTAAGTATTTGGCTGGGAGTTGGTCAACTGCTAGGGTAGCTGGTTTGAGTTTTTTTAAAAGTTTACGAATATAGGAGGTAGATGGTTGTAGGTTAAAGGAGAGGTGAGCAGGGTCTTTAGTTAAGGTTACAGGTGAGGGAGCTGAGGTGAGCTGACTGGCTAGGGATTGAATGGTCTCAGTAAAAAAAGAGTTAAAGGCATTGGCTATTACTTCTGGATTTTGCCCGATGTATTTCTCAGGGGTGGGGGTGGTAGATTTGCCTGGATGAAGGAGGTTATTAAATCCAGCCCAAAATTTCTTAGGGTTATGCTGATGTTTATCCTGGAGGTGACAGAAATTTTGTTTTTTGTCTGTAGTAATGGCTGCTTTTGTTGAGTTTCTAATCTGTTTAAACTTGGTGCAATCTAAGGTAGTTTTAGTAGCTCTCCATTTGTTCCAGGCCTGGTCTCGGAGTTTAATTTTGGTTTTGGTATCTCTTGTTAGCCAAGGTGCGATGCGTATCTTAGTCCGGATTAGTCATTTTGGGGCATGGAAGTCAAGTATCTTGAGGAATGTATTATTAAAGACTGACACACTCTCATCTAGGGGCAGTGTTTTTAGGATAGACCAATTACAAGATTTGAGTTCAGCAAGAAATTTGTCTGGAACAAATTCCTTACTATTCCTGACCAGTCTAGTTGGGGTGGGGTTAGTAGGTGGACATTTATGTTTAATGATAAAGGTAATAAGGTGGTCACTAAGGTCATTGGGAAGGGTCCCTGTGGTATAGTTATTTGTGCCCTTATTAGTAAGAATCCAGTCAATGATACTGTCTTTTTGCTGAGCATTGCCAATTCTAGTGGGAGATAGAATATTTTGGGAGAAACCATGTAGGTTGATGGGGTGAGGATTTATATGCTCAGAGCAGAGGAACCAGTCAATATTGACGTCACCTAGTACGATGGTTTCTTGAGGATAGTTGTTGGCAAACCAGCTGAGAGTTAGCTCGAGGTTTTCTAAATTCTTGCCTGGAGGTATATAAATTACTACAAGATTGATACTTTTTTGGTTGTTTAGGCATAGTTTTAGGGCAATCAGTTCTAAGTTAGAGACTTTAGGAGGTTGGAGTGGATTCCTTATGATGTTCAGTGAGTTCTTGAACATGATAGCTATACCCCCGCTCTTTCTAGTTGTCCGATCAGCCCTAAGGATATTATATCCGGGTGGGATAATTTCTTCATCCTTAGTGCTCGGTTTTAGCCATGTTTCCGATAGGCACATGATGTCGGGGGAATGGGTAGCTAGTAGAGCATGTAAGTTATGGACCTTATTATTAATGCTTCTAAAATTAAGGTGGAACATAAGGAGGGAGCCAGCAGGGCTGCTGGCAGATTTCAAGGAGCTAGAGCTTGGGACAGTGTTAGGACCTGGGTTGGGGTGGATATCGCCATCTTTTGTGATACATTTTTTCAGGTGTTCTAGTAGTTTTTGGAACTTAAATAGTAATTTAAGATCGGCTTTAGTTATGGTTGCCTTAGGGTGGCAGAGAATAAGATGTACTATCTTGGAGCCTGGGTTATTAGTAGGGTGGAGAGAGGGAGAGATGGGATTGGAGGGATGGTTTAAGGGTAAGGAGGTGTGACTCCTGGGGAGGTGAACTCCTGAGAGGGCTTGAGTTTCATATCTGGTTAATAGATAAGGATTGAGAAGGAGAATAACTATGATGGGGATAATAGAAAAAGAGTTTTTATCCGTGGTATAGTGAGAGGCTAATGGGTGCGAAGAGTAGGAGAATATCCTTGATAAATGGATGGGCAGGATTTGAGATGGGGAAGTGACAGAGAGGAGAATAGAGAGAGGTAGATGGGTGGGAGGACTAGGAGAGTAACCTTAGAATATAGGAAGTCAGAAAAGTGGGAGGGAGACGTGTCAGAGTGAGGGAGAGTTGTGATTGGTAGGTGGCAAGTGGGATGAACTGGGGGACTAAATAAATGTAGAGGTAGTGGGGGCGGGTGGGATAACGGGGCAGGGTGGGGCACGGAGCGAGCCAGAGTGCAGCGAGGGTGAAGCGGAGCGGGGATTACACCACAAGGAGTTTCCCTGAGTCTTAAAGGTAACTGGTTATAGGTTTAACAGTCAAATATTATAAGTAAATGCTTACTGTTTTTTCTGGACATATATCTTTGTAAAACAGAAAGTAAGCCTGATTGCTAGAGAAGGTACAGTCTGTTTCCTGCCAACGGAGCGCTTTTCTGATTTTACAGTTAAGCTAGGAAATATGAATTACCCTAAATTACTTTGGGTGTTACAGTTACAATTTCAATTGTTAGTTGCACGCTGGTCTGTGCATTCGCACATGGAGGGGGTCCTTCCGTTCAGAGATGGTAGCCTGGGTGCCATGCGGTGAGCAGGTTGCTTAGGGGGCTATCTAGGATAGGATAAGGAGAGAGACAGTGGTTTAATGTCCTGTATATGGGGCTTTGAAGCTAGTGAGATTCAGACATAATAAATTATTAGAGCCATATACAGAAGTAGTCAGAGCTATTGTGAACATTAGCAAAGCACCCTCTTTCAGTATGAAACAGCACAGTAAACTTTGTATGCAATACAGAATTACCTTATCTAAATCAGAGGAACTAACCAAAGTATTGCTAGATGGTTACAATGAAAGCCTAAGCAGTAGCTCACTATAAGTAAACTGAAAGTATATGGTAAGCAGTGGTAACAGTAGTAGTATTTTTAAAACAGTTCCTGGTTTTCATAGCTGTAACAGACATTCTAACAAATTTATATGAGTAGTAATTGACTGGTAATTATCCTATGCATTGGCGTGGTATATTATGCTGGCTAAAGCTACTTTGTTAATTTACGCATTGACTGTGTAAGAAAACAAACAACAACGCCAACGCCAACAATACAGTCAAACTCTACAGCGTAAAAGTCGAGTGGACAATTTCGCTAAACAAGCTCTAGATAACTAGCTAAACAAAACAGAATAAACTTTTAACTCCTATTTAGATACAGTTTGTTTGAAGTTAAAGCGATGCTAAACAACGCCGACAGTACATTCAACCCAACAGCATACACTTGAGAGTAAAGCAAGCAGTCACGCTGTGCTGAACACGAGATACCTTGCAGGAGATAACAGAATTACAGTGTATTCTTTTTAAATTAGATCAGTACATACCAAGTGGAAAGGAGATGCAACCGGGCAGGAAGGGCAGGACTGTACCTGTACTTTCCGTACTCCAGAAAAATAAAATAAAATAAAAATGGCGAATGCTACTAGGGTGTAATATAACTTCTTTGACGTCAGGGATTACACCACAAGGAGTTTCCCTGGGTCTTAAAGGTAACTGGTTATAGGTTTAACAGACAAATATTATAAGTAAATGCTTACTGTTTTTTCTGGACATACATCTTAGTAAAACAGAAAGTAAGCCTGATTGCTAGAGAAGGTACAGTCTGTTTCCTGCCAACGGAGCGCTTTTTTGATTTTACAGTTAAGCTAGGAAATATGAATTACCCTAAATTACTTTGGGTGTTACAGTTACAATTTCAATTGTTAGTTGCACGCTGGTCTGTGCATTCGCACATAGAGGGGGTCCTTCCGTTCAGCGATGGTAGCCAGTGTGCCATGTGGTGAGCAGGTTGCTTAGGGGGCTATCCTAAATTACTTTGGGTGTTACAGTTACAATTTCGGTTGTTAGTTGCACGCTGGTCTGTGCATTCGCACATGGAGGGGGTCCTTCCGTTCAGCGATGGTAGCCTGGGTGCCACGCGGTGAGCAGGTTGCTTAGGGGGCTATCCTAAATTACTTTGGGTGTTACAGTTACAATTTCAATTGTTAGTTGCACGCTAGTCTGTGCATTCGCACATGGAGGGGTCCTTCCGTTCAGCGATGGTAGCCTGGGTGCCACGCGGTGAGCAGGTTGCTTAGGGGGCTATCAAGTGGAAAGGAGATGCAACCGGGCAGGAAGGGCAGGACTGTACCTGTACTTTCCGTACTCCAGGAAAATAAAATAAAATTGTGTTTATGACATGAATATGTGTTTATTTCTTGAAGGTGTGACTTTCATCCTTTTTGAATTTAGTGAGATTGTTGCTTTTCTTTACATCTTTTTTAATATCATTCCAGTGAAAAGGTATTTTCAGAGAAAGTGTATTCTGTGATTTGTAACTTTAAATGAGGTCTGCCTAGGTCACTATGATCAAAGTTTTGGAGAAAGCAGGTTTGCTGCCTTTGAAAAAAATAATGTTTTTAGTGGTGGACAACAGCTGTAATTTAATAGATTGTAAGCAATGGAACTGAGCAACACTTCAGCCTAGCTTGAACTAGGAGCCAATTACAGGCAAAGGATAAGGTGACAGTCAGCTGCCTTGCTGGTGCAAGGATTAGGGATGTCATTATAGCCCTTAGATCCCAGCACCACCCCAGATATGAGTATGACCTTCAGTATGGGGATGAAAGATCTTGGGCATTCTACCTTTGGGAAGATATAAAGAGACGTTGCTCTCTGTGAATGTCTTTAGATAAGATAGTGCCCTTGCAATAAGCAGTATTTTACCTTCACTAAGAATGATGCCTAAACTTTAGGATAAAGTAATTAGCTTCAATAACTGGTTAGTTAATTGGAGACATTCTAGGGGAAATTAGTGTATGCCTTCATGTGATGAAATGGTTAACAGAGCCCACTGTTTAGCCAGGGATGGCCTGCACCTTTCACCATTTCAGTTTTTCATACTGGCTAAAACATTTGCTATTGCTGCAATGCATTTTTTAAGCAGAGCACAGCTGATTGACATCCCAACATAGTGAATTCTAATTTGGTAAAAAATATCAAGGTATACCATGAGTCTAAATTCAAAAGGCCTTCCTTATCATTAAAACACCTGCAGCATAGTGATATCACTCTTTCTATTTCAGGATATAATTTTTAGTTCACATTTGGATCCACTGGCAACTGTAGAGTGGTATCTATAATTATTCATATCCTCACTGCCTCTCACCAAGTTCTGCATGATACTGAGTATTTGACAGGATGAAGTTGTAGTTACACTCAATAAAATTAATTATAATACTATAGCCAATTATAGAGCCCCATCTGTTCAATAAAATTAATTATAATACTATAACCAGTTATATAACCCCATCTGTGACACCTTCAGAACATGAAGAATATATTAACCAGTGATAAAAGTCAAGCATTGGTGACTTTAACTAGGCACATATAAAAAGGAAAACATATGCTACCAATAACAAATGTAACTTGATGATTTCTGGACTTCATAAATGTCAGTACACTTAACCAAATTGCCCCCACCCCACCAGAGATATTAATCTTCTCAATCTTATCCTCATGAATGTTTCCTCCAGTTGTGCCAACCCTCATGTTATCCCCTTCTTAGCTAACACTGACTATTTTGCTGGGAACTTGTCCCTGAAGTCCTGCTTTGCAGCTCCTGATAACTCATCTACATTCAAGTGATTACCCCAAGCCAATTAATGCTTATTTACTGTTCTTATTGATGATCACAAATGGTATAGCTCCCCAGAAGCATTCTACCTGAGGCTTCTGCTTACTCCTCTGACTTTTAGTTCCTTTTGGACAGTTGATTGTGGTATCTATACTTCTCTGATATAAGCATGACAGCAAGCTTAATACCAAATCCATATGCTAGAACTACCAGATCAACCAACTGTATAAGAAATAGAAACTGGTCTTGACAATCTCTCAGATATGTCCACTTCAGTATTATAAAAGGGATTTAAAAATGGTACATCACTCAAACTTCCCATTAGGAAATGCAAGGACAAATATGAACTTAAAGTAGCAACTAAGTCAAATGTCAATCATAATACCCTTTTCAGCTATATTATGAAGCTGAGAAGTAACCAGAAGTTTTGTACTTGAATTCTTAGTAATGATGCCTCCTGTTCTGATACCAATGACATTGCTAATATTCATGCAAAAATAAATTCTTCCAGCTTCAATCCCCATGCTACCCTTTTCCTCCACCCACCCCATTCCCTATCACACCTTCCCTCCTGAAATTACTTTAGACCAAGTGGTGACCTCTCTACTGATCCTGGAAATTGCAGTTTCACTAGTATTATTTCCAGAACTATAGAATATACTATAGTTGAACTAATAATCAATAATACAGGTGATCTTACATAACTGAATCCACAGCAGCATGACTTTGTAAAAGAGAGATCACACTTGCTCAACTGATTTTTTTTTCAAAAGGCTACTGAGGCCATTGGTAAGAGGCATACAATCCATTCTGCCTTCCTGGACCTTGCCAAAGCAATTGCCACTATCCCCCATGCTGTCATTATTGAAAAACTCTTCCATCTCAACATTAACTCATACATAGCTTCCTGGATAGGTAAGTGGCTGTCTGTCTCAATTCATACCATTAAGGTCAGGGAAGTTTGTTCTAGAAAGAAAAGCATCACCAGCAGTGTCATACAAGGCTCTATGTCTAACCAAATTTACTGATGACTGCAGAATGGAGAAGTTATGAAATCGCAATCTGATCAGGTTAACACTTGATGTTTTGATCATGGGCTTACCTTCAAAGCTAATAAATGCTGTGCACTTTCTTTTAGCAATGTAGCGCTACTTCCATTTCCATTTACCATGCAGACAATGTTGCATTTAAATCTTTCACAGCCATATGTGACATGGGTACTTTTGTTGAAAACAGACTTTACTTTGACCACCATGTATTTTTGGTGGATAATAAAACATTCTTACTTTCACAACTTATTCTTCATAGTATCTCACAAGGCTCAAGAAGTTATCATCCTATGTAATTGCTTCCTAATTAGGCCCCATTAATGAAAAGAATGCCTCCTTTGACATGCACCAGTTAATAATAAAACCAGCTTGAGAGACGTCACTATTCCCTCACCAGAAAGATCTCTGGTCTAGGAAACCTTAGCTACTTTAACAAATTAAACCCCCTATCCATTTACACAATGTCATATATGTTCCTGTTGGGTGATCTTTGCTTACTCTTCTATGCTATAAGCAATGGAGCACCCTTTGAACTCCTTCACCTAAACAAAAATGAGGGTAAAGCAACTGCTCCAGAGACGTAAATACTACCACTTCAATATCACTAAATAGCATGACAGATACATGCACAGGATATTGCTCATTTGTGGAGCAGGCTGCCGTTATACAGAAAACAGAATATTTTATTTTATTTTACTTATTTTATTTATCCTTTGTTGATTGAGTTTGACTCACTAGGCTAGTAGCCTGTTTTCAGGGCAGACCCAAGCTGGGATTTATTCTACTATGAGAAATTTGACCAGGGCA